>NC_051180.1:75312284-75461770 GCF_013339695.2 Rhipicephalus sanguineus | reverse complement strand
CTCCCACTGCGGCTTGGGATAATGACAATGGGGTTATGGCACGTAAGACCCTTAAATTATTATTGTTTACGTAGGCCGCTTGGGGCAACAAAAATAATGCATGAAAACAACCTCGTACCACGTGTCATCATTAATGCGGGAGTGTCACGCACAGAGTTCTGCCTAAATTAATATTCCGCATGTTCCATCACACATCTGCTTATCAATAATTCGGAAGTATCCATGTGATGCGCAATGGATACTTCGGAATTACGCATGCTCTTGCCGCAGGATAAAAAAAATCGAGATATAAAGGGAGAAGGCTATGATATTCCTCTAGTCTTGCTTGCTTTATTCGCTAGGCCATCTTCTGGGGCTGCTGTCGCATCCGAAAAGCTACAGCGCAGTGTGTCCGTATTTTGGCGGTGTACAAGTAAAGAATGGCTCCTCTTGGTCTCTGTATGGTATAGTTTTTTGCAGTGAGATTGCAAGTTGTGATATCCCACCCGACTAGACGCTTAATACGAGTGCGGTTTAAACCGAGCACCACCGTGGAGAAAACAATAAAACAGGTTGAATATAATGCTTCAAGCTTTCATTTTTGGTAATTCAATTACATACCCACCTCTACCAGTTTCCCCACGCTTATAATACTACTACTACTACTTACTACTACTCTACTACTACTACTACTATAAATAATACTAATAATAATATTAATAATATAATAATTGTTAGTATTGTTATTAGTTAGTAGTAGTACTATGGCGTTTAATGTCCCAAAACCACGATATGATTATGTGGACGCCGTATTGAGTGCTGCAGAATTATTGACCACTTAGGGTTCTTTAACGTGCACCTAAATCTAAGATTTCTTCCAGTATTTTTATATACGGTTCGTCGACGCCCCGATTCCGTTGTGCCTGAATGACTGCTGCCATCTCGACCGAATCAAATACCTTCTCGTAATCTCTGACGGCTATATATAGGGGTTGGTTATATTCCGCGCATTTCTCTATCACTTGATTGATCGTGTGAATGTGTTTATTGTCGAGTAGCCTGTACGGAATCTTGCTATATTTTTTAATCGCTTGTAGACAACGGACAGTAAGCAGATCGGCATGTAATATTTCAAGCCCTTGACGTCGTCTTTGTTATGAATTAAGGTGATTTTAAATTATTCCAAGATTCTCGTACCTTCATCGTCAAGAGACACTTTCTATACATGGTGGCCAGTTTTCTAAAACAATCTGTCCACCGTCTTCAACAGACCTGATGTTACCTGATCCTAACCAGCGGCAATTGCCTCTTTGCGTTCCCTCTAAGGATTTCTTTACTTCCCATGGTCATTACTGGTGGGTTGTCCGATTCCTCTGGCCTACTAATATACTTCTTACGTATCGTCTCGTTGTCCTGGCTACTGTACAGATAATTTGTAAAGCTCCTCAGCTATTTTAACTTCTTATCCATATTGACAGTGACTTTGCTTTCCTCATCCCTTAGTGCATACGTTTGGTTTTTGCTCTGTGCGCAGTTTCCTCTTGACCCCTTTGAGGCTTCGTCCGTTCTAGAGATGACCAATAAAAGGATGGGACGAAGTCAGTCACGTGCGAGTCACGTTTGAGACCCCAGCCCTGCAGCAAAATTAAATAAACGATACAACGTGGCTTCCTAGATGAAGTACAGGAGCGGTCTATACAATTCGCGCATCCACTTGGAATCAACGTCCATCGGCACTGTCGACGAGCGCAAGGTGAGGTTGTGATATTTACAGAGTACTCGAGAGACTGATAGACCGCGTGCGCGTCGCTCGCACCGCATATACATGTATATAACAAATGATAAGATTCTAGCGCCCTTCGTTGATACTAACTGCGGTTGTTGCATTTTAGAAACGCTGGTTGTACTTTCACGTGTTTGCTTGCAGGTGAATGCATGCCGTAGATATGTGTAGTCGTGCGCTAGATGAGTCTCTAACACTGAAATTATCTCGAAATACGCCATAACGGCTAAACGCAGTGAGCAAGTGCAAAAGTGTTCATGACACCAAATGCTGAGGCGGAAAATTCTATGGCATTTCAATACGACACACCTTCCAAGTATTCATACACTAAACATGAATTCGGTGTTCCGCTCACATTATTGACAAACGAACGTCATGACGGCATCGGCACGCGATAACGCACATATCGATTAACTGCTACGTCCGATATACATACGCTCGGCAATACCTACACTGACTGTGTTATTCCTTTCACATTTCATGCGCAGATATACATGCAGACGCGTTGGATAAGTGTAGTCTTTTACGATGTAAGAATATTCAACAAGCCGCGACCGTGTACGTTCCTTTCGTTTCGTGCTCCACGGCACCAACGAGCCGCGGGCGACCGAACGGCCGGCTCGCTCGATGTACAAACTTTTCCCATAGTGCGCCATGCTCCCGCGGGGCTTTCTGGGATTGCTTGAAAAGGTTCATTAGCAAGACTCTCGCAGTGCATTCACCCTCTCTCTTTAGACTATCATCTGATGCTTTGCAATCATATGCCTCAATTTATTTTTTACCATATATCTGCACTTAATTATTAATTCCTAAAACTATCAGCAGATTAATTACTCCTTTAAATTGCAGAAGGGTGTTCTTGAAGTTGGTACATGTTACTGCGTTTCAAACAGCGCAAAAACGGGGCGAAGGCTTAGGAACAAACAACAGAAGCGCTGTTCCTTTGTTCGTTAGCCTTCCTGCCAGTTTTCGCGCGGTTTTGAGTGCAGTACATGTAGCAATTGGCCCTTGAAGACACCCTTCTGCATTTCTTTCTCTTACATCAGGCTCTTCTGCACCCAGTGTTTTGCATAACTCATCAATGGGCGAGCGCTTTGATGTTGTTTTTTCCTTAGCTTCGTCCAATTTTCGCGCCGTTTTCAACGCAGTACTCCTTTAAATCGTCATCTCTCGTAAACGTTTCTCTGACTTGTCGGTGATAGATGGTATCTATATTAAATGAATAATTATAATTTGATTACGAATTAATGATTATTTATGACTGCTAATAATGAATGATATTCTACTACTTCCCCCACCATTGTAACTGTAACTGCATAGATTAGACTCTATAGCTGCATGATTAGATACTATCTATCTATTTTACTGATGTCCTACACTGACAGCTGTCACCCCTAAATTGAACATAGTTGAATTCATTGTCTCCCATTCATTAGTAATGCACTGTGTACCAGGTGCGAATGTAGAATCAGCATTAGTAAGATACTCTTACCGTGATTCTGCTTAGCTGGCCTAATTTTAAAAATTTGCGCAGCTTGCACTGAGTCGCGCAAACCTGGGCTAGAGCAGAGCCTGGTCGGCACTTGGCTGGTCTTGGCTTGACTAGACACACGTGCATTCACACGCCGATGCACGAAGTGTTCACGGGGTCACATTAATAATCACGAGTATAGACTAGGCGTTGATCGGGTTCGATTGGTATCGCTCGGCAGTCACAACACCAATAGGTAATTAGCTTAATCAGAATAATTGGAATAATTAGCGTAATAGGTCTAATTTGGCACATTTGGAACTTGGTCTAGCTTAACTTGCATCCCTAGGCAAGCTAGCATTAATTATGTCTTAATTATGCTAATGAGGTTAATTATTATAATCTACATACTCGAGGCTTCATCTCGACGAGCTTTCACCACAAGTCAGTCGAGACCTAATGAGTTAATTAACGTAATTATTACTAATTAGGATCATTCATAATTAATATATCGGTATCGCTCGGCATCTCTTGCCGAGCTCGGCATGACTACGCAGACTAGAATCTCAACTCGGCCTAATTAGGGCTAATTAGCCTTCTGGCTGTATTATGCTTGGCTAATTAGTTTTCATCCTGCTGAACTAAACTTAATTACAATTGGCTATGATTAACATGCCTTAACTAGGCACAGCTATGCTGAGTGCGCCGGCATAATGATGATTGTGTTTTGTCTACATCGCGAGTAGTACAAAGCGTGGGCATAACTCTGCTGTAAAAAAAATATTAATATTAATTACGCTGCAGAGCCCCTAAATGCCAATTAGCAAACATTCCAAATGTATTCAGCCTCTTCCTATATCCTTTCATTTGATGCATTACTATGTTGTCGACCCCTTAATTTATTGACCATATACCCGCATTTGGCAACTGCCTACAACGATCACTAATAAACTATAATCGTCATCTTTGGCATATCTTTTATTTGATACCTTGAATTGCTAGGTTCCATAGATTTTCCCCAAATTATCCCTGATTACTAATTATCGACAACTATCACTAAAGATAATTGCATGTTACTATCTATCTCGGATGGTAATTTCGTACATTAAATACCCTATATATATCATGTATACATATCCTTCTATACTGAAAGATTTCTATTATAACCTTAAAATTGGTGAATTCATTGCAAGTGATTACTTATATGGTCAGGGTGCAAATGTGCATAATGTTGCTGAGTAAATCTCACTCAGTGTGAATTCTTGGGGGTCATTGTCAACTCTGTTAATTTTTCATAGTAATTAAGCTAAAAGACCCCTAATCACTAATTAGCAACCTAAGATTCTTATATCTTTGATCCTCTTCGTCTCCACTTCTATGTCATACATTACAACGCAATCCTCCTATTAGTTGATTCTTATTTACTCCTTTTCTATTTACCTCAAAGTGTAAGTATTAATAATGACAGAGTACAATTACCATATCTCTTATACCTTTGATTACTAATTAGCTATAACAGTATCTACTGCTAGTTACTTGCATGCGACAGCCATCTAATATTAATGGCGTGCATTGCAATACTAAATCTAAATATATATATAATATATATGTCCTTCTATACTAACCGCCTTCACCAATAAGTTTTAAGTAAATTGTTAAATTCATTAGTACCCTTGATTACTTACACCCAGTGGAGCAAAATTCGTATCCGTATCAATATATCCTGTCAATTCTTACCTACTTTGAATTACGAGGAACTATTCTCATTTTGGACCATCTGCTCTAATTAACCTAAGACTTCTCATTGCTAATTAACAACTTAAGACCTCCACAGTATTCATACCTCCATATCTTTAGCAACTTCAAGAAAAACAAGATTATATAAAAACACTGACATTTTCACCCGTTTTAGGGCAACCGTAAACACTATGAAGCGTATGCACCCCTATAAGGCGGTTTCGCTGCAATGCACCTTAGACAAAAGTTCCCGTCGAACCTCAGAAACTTCGCCGACATCCGCCAAACTTCACAGGTACGAATATTGAACCATCGAGATTAGGTCCCTTCAGTGATTTAAGCAGGTGAGGGCGCATTGTTTTTATATAAATTTTTAAATTATCTCCTATGGAGTTACACATAGCACATAAAAGTGGCTCTCGAACCCAGGAAGTTAATGGGAATAAAGCAAAACTTCTCGCACTGTGGCATAATGACTCCCATATTATATGGACGAAGTGATTTAAGCGTATATTGAAGCGTTACACTACAATAAATGTTTAAAGGTCGGTTCCCATTGAGTGACGCTGCCACTTAGCAGCCAACACAACAGATGGCGCTAGTTGTCAATGTCCCGAATTCCTGGACACGGGCCAGGAAGAGGGTTAGGTGAAACAATGGCGGGAAACGATAGGCGGGGACGCGGAGAACGAGTGAAGTTCTCCAAGGACACGATTAGTGCCGTGAAATCGCGAAACCAACCACCGCCGCCCGTAGCCCCATTTGGCACGTAAGCGCGCTACCTGCTGCCGAGTCCATTGCTCCATGCATGGGCGCGGCGTGCAGCCTCGCCAAACTAAAGCTAGCGCCGTGAATAGGGCGCCTAGACGTTTTAATGCGATAGCGTTAGAGCACACGCTTGAAGAAAAACTCGTCTCTGCAAAATTGGAAGGAATTCACCTGCTTTTTTACTCAGTTATTGCTGGAAAAACTTTGTTAAATCGGGTTTGGTGGCGAAGCTAGTTCGGGTTGATGATAATGCTGAGCCCTACGGGTATTTGCTGGGGAAACCAAATTTCTTCTTTAGATCCGAAACTTTGTAAAATTGGGTTTCGTCAGATCGAGTTTTAACTCTGATAAGTTGAGGAAAGCACTCTAGTGGGCCATAAGGTTACATGGTGTCTTTTTTCTGCAACAAGGCTCCATGAGGTGGGACAACTATTGACGAGCAGTCTGCGAGGTACGTTCTACCTTGCCGCCTATTTATGGGTAGACCGTGATTACTTTAATAATGGGAAGAATTCTGTATGCTGGGGTTTAAGTAAGATCTAATAAATCAGCGCGACAAAAAAAAAAAAGCTTTCTGGGCTGACATTAAGAAAAAAAAAATCATGTCTGGTGATGTAAAACAGGACGTACGATCAATCATGTGAAACTAAGATGAAATACCGACTAAAACGTTCATTAATGTTTATAAAAGTGTATAGTTTGTCTGAAGCCAACGGTATTTACTAGAAAAATACAAGCACTAGCTAATAAAGGCTCATGTTGGATGTCCACTCTTACAGCTATGTAACTGTCGCATGTATGTCCTACTCTGCCACTTCCTGACTCATTAAATGCTTCACACACTACTACAGTTCCCATTAGGAAAATTTGCCACGTTACTGATTTTGAATCCATGAAAAAATAACTTGAGTCCAGATCGACAAGCGTGTTTCAGTTTATAGGTCAACAATTTGTATACGCGCGTTGTAGGGAGCGTCCTTCGGTAACCTGTAATGTCCGTTACCTTACGCACGAAGTCAGAAGCGGAGAGGGAGAGAGAGAGGATGCATTTCTTCAGCGCTTCTACGCTTTTTGGAGCAGTAACACTATCGAATTTGATTATATTTTTGAATCGCGGTGCACTTCACATCAATTTCTAGTCCACAAAATCACTTATTGTTACACACATGGATTTCAAATCCTGACGCAAAGCGGATGACGAGCATGAATAGTTCGAACGCCCAATGAAGGCTAAATAGACCGGTGCTACGCGTTTGTTCCAAGTGTTAAATTAGGCTAGGTGGATTTCAACATCGTACTTATATGGCCGACTGCTGTATAAAAACACTGTCTAACGACAGCTGGCTTGGGAATCGTTTCATCCATAGCTGCTGCCTTCGCGCCTTCGCGCCTTTGCACGCCGTTTGCCAACATCGGCGCTCCTGCATCAGCGGCAGGGGAGACGTGTCACAGACAGGTGTTGCCGCGGCCAGCGAAGAGATTTCTGATCGCCAGCGTGAACGGCGAGCTCAAATAGGAAGCTCACGCTGACAACGCTGGCTGCGTGAGCGTCAACAACGCTGACGGCATGACTTCCGCCGTCAGCGCTGCGAAGATTTCGATCACCGACTGGCGCGGCTTTATTAACGCTGTCTGAACGCCCGTGGCACGTAATTAGCACAACGCGGTACCCGTCCCAGAATTTCGCTTTGGACTTTTTCTATATAATTGCTTTTACGATCTCGCTTTGGCTGCCCCCGTTCAGTAATCAACACGTCAATGGCGCGGGCCCTTTTGTCTGACGAGTCGTAATAGCCAGTGCGCCACGCCAGAGCGTGGACTAAGCGGGTGTTTGATGACGTAATACTGCTACCCCTCCTCCCCTCCCCTTATTATTACATGTGTTATGCTTTTGTTTTCTTGCCTCAATATGTTCGTTTGTTCTGATTACAGACTTTCTTGGATTTCACCCCAATTCACAAATGTCTAAAGTGTTTAGCTTGAGTCGTGTCTATGAAATAACGATGGCGTTGCCTTCTCTCGATCTGGGAGTGCAAACGTAAAGACAACGGAAGAATTGTACGCTTCTCGTCTGCTTCTCACCGCGTGTGTTTCCAACCAGACCTGAGCCAATAAAAACCTATATTAAAGATTTGACATTTAGCTTGCTAATGCAATGTAAATAAAACTGAAATATTCTAATCAACTGTCACTTATTGGAAGGAATGGGCCCGAAAGTGACGGTGCACTCTCTGCCGCGATAGTACAAAAGCTATACGACAAATTAACCACCTGTTCGTTCTTTATCTACTTCTTTGCAGGCAAGCTCACTCTGTTTAGTCATTCAAGTACCTAGCCTTTCACCTAAAGCAAGGACGTACCGCGGTGAGCAAGTGCCTCAGTATTTTTTGTTATCTCGTAAGACTTGCCAAGGATACGAGCGAAATCGATCTCCTTGGAATGTGTAACGCATCTTTCGGGCGTACTTTCTACGTCCATTCCATTTAAATCTAATTTATTAAATGGTTAGCTCAGTGTGTCGGTCAGTTAAAAAAAAGTGTTTTGCGTTACCCGCGTCGTATAAAAAAAAAAACAAGCGCGCATGGTGATTCTATATCGCCTATCAACAATTGTGAGCTCATGCGCGCTTCGTCTCGCGTCTGTCTCAGAGCGCATGTTACCACTAGTAGTATTTGTATTGCGAGTGGTATGAAAATGTTCCAGATGCAACTTACGTTTGCTTCCAATTGCCCCTATCGATCTCGCAGTATATATCACCCCAACCCCTTGGACAATTGAATTCAAGAAATGTATGCTGATCGAGACGCTCTAGGATAGCAAATTTAATTCATAACCGAGTATCTCCTCTTCCGGGTGCACCTCTTCCACAGATCAGGTGGCTAGCGTTGTCGTCTCGGCCCGCGCTACTATAGCAATGGCGTGCTCAGGGCTCATTCTCATACACGGCCGATCTTCTTCCCGTTGAGTGTTAACGTGTGCGCTTGTCGTCAGCTCATCGGTGGTGCTTCTAGTCTTCCCGCTATCTCCTGGCTCTTTATTCATTATTTTTCGAGCTTTCTTTTTAATTAATTCGCGCTGTTGTGCGTATGTCGGAATGAAAAAACAAATACGAGATGGTTGACGTGCAACGACCCTTTAACAGCGACAAAGAAGGAATGTTTGTGGCCGAGCGTTCAGTCCGGCCGCTCTAAGATCGAGCTCTACGAGCGCTGCAACACTCTCGATACCCGGCGTGGAAAACGCGAGAATTGTTCAAATTACTAATGGTAAGCCAGGCCTATAGGCGAAGCTTCCTTTTCATTACCAGTCTGTTGCGCTTCAATTCTTCAAAAGCAGAGATGGTGAGTGAAAGAGAGAGAGAGAGAGAGAGAGAAGAAGGGCAAAGGCAGGAAGGCTAGCCAAGCACTCGCTCGACTGGCTACTCCACACATGGGAAGGGAGAATATAGCTTAAAAGAAGCACCTGCCCGATCACTTCCTGTGAAACTTTTCAGTTTACCTACATTGTTCCTCTCGCTTCGGATTTACAGACCGGTGCTACTGAAACTACATCGTCCTAAATAAAAAGCAACGATCCGCAAAATAAAACACACCAAGAGAGTACTCGAAATGGAGAGATAACGGCGCAATTTGGTCGGCTTTTCCTTCGTCCGTGACCTCTCGGAAAGGGTCTGACGTGCTCATTTTTAATCGCCTTAAGCGAGTGATATTGAGACAAACGATCACCCAATAAAAATAAATGGTCTTCACCGGCGAGGAAGCGAGCATGGCACGGGAAAAGAAAGGAGGGATAATACAAGGATACACTAAAATAAAAATGCTTCTATATCAGCGTAGTCGTTCCGATTGAAATGAAAGGACCAACAATATATATATATATAACTCTGGTGGCAAGCGGACAAAGTTGCAAGAACATCTTAGTTTCTCTATTCTGATCTTCAACTCATAAACTCAAAGCTTATCACAAAAATATCAGGAACAATAAAAAAGAGAAAAAGAACCCAAAACAAGATTACGTTTCCCTGCTTTATTCTTGGCTCAGCTATATGCCGCAGTACTTTGTGAATTGTGCTTCGAAGCGGTTTGAATCCATCCAAAATACCACTGCTGGCATTCGTTACGCCTATACGGATCGCGTTGTTACCGCAGTTTTAAATTTATTTCGTCCAGTAGTTCACCTTGCGGCAAAGTACGACGTGGCTGCAGGGACATAATTGCAACGCACAGGTTCGAGATTCGCATGAGTACGTATAATCTCATTCGAGTACTGGGCCTCTTTACGCAGTCATATTATAACTGCTGCCTAAGTGACCACGTTAACTTTATTTTTTAAATGTTTGGTTGAACTGACGTGATAGCAGCAAAACTTGCTTATTATTTCCTTTGTTTGCGCAACATCTTTGTGATGCAGCTTGCGGAAAATGCGAAGCAAAAAATTTCTTAAATTACCATCTCGGCACGTTTATCTATGACATGACATGACATGACATGACAAGAACTTTATTGGAGTCCTGAGGAACTCGAATCTATCAGCCTATTTTCTTATGTACAATGCCATTCTTGTGTTCTTGAAAGCAAGTTACAGAATATTTACGACATTCGCGCCCATTAGAATGTATTGTCACGTGGTCGTGACGGCGGTGAAGAAAGCAAATACTTAAGCCGGTATATATGAAACTCTTTAATGACCGAACTTTTGCCCAGAAAAACAATGGCAGTCAGAGTGCAACGATATCGGCGCACAGGGTAGTCGGCCGTCCAATAATCATGATCATTGGCGCCACCGTCTCTTTTTATAAATACAGGATTGAAGAATCCAGTTGTATCGTTGGCGGCCACGTTAGTTCCAGAATGGACTGCTCGCGTTGTGCGCGCACTCTTATCAGAAGTGTCTGAAACAATCTGGAAGGTTACCAGACATTCAGGCGCGGCCTGCGCCGAGCAGATGTTATACACGTATGACAGGCAGTTTACATAAACAAACAAAAACAAGCGCGCGTGGCAGTATAGTGTAAATGGCGTCGAGGGGGGGGGGGGGTCACGGCATGTGCTTATGACAGCAAGTAAAAACCATGCATAATGGCAGAGTGTACAAAAACTTTAGTGTATACTGTAACTTTAGTAAATATTAGACATGCCCCTCCATCCTTTTTCCCCTGATTAACGGCTAAAAAAGAACCATCCAAACGTAACACGGTTACAGCTATACTGTAAATACAGAAAAGCTTTTTTTTTCAATGCTAGAAAAAGCAATCGCAGAAACGAAAAGAAAACAAAGAAGGCCATCTGTTTCGCTACACACACACACACACACATATATATATATATATGTGGGTGTATATATATATATATATATATATATATATATATATATATATATATATATATATATATATATATATATATATATTAATGAGAACTAACAGACAATAACGCCAAGGAAAGTACAGGGGGTGTTAACTGTAGTATTTAGAATATAAATGTGAAGGAAGTAAAGTGGACGAAAAGATGACTGGCTGCCGGCAGGGACCGAACCTGCGACCTTCGAAAAACGCGTCCGATGCTCTACCACTGAGCTACGGTGGCGGTCATCCTCCCGTCCACTTTCTGGGGTATATATGTTGATTTAAACCTAGGAGTGTTAGTCAGCGCCAATCGCAGCCATGGCGGCGAGTGTGGAACACTCGTTTTTGCCTGTTGGCGTCACGTAGCACGTGATATTTTTCCGTGCTACGTGTTATATATATATATATATATATATATATATATATATATATATATATATATATATATATATATATATATATATATATATATATATATATTATATATATATATATATATATATGGTTTGAAGTGTCATACTAATGTGTGAAAAATCGAAGTTTAACGACGAAGACCTGAGCACGGCATTATTACAAGCGACGCGCCGGTCTTCTGTGCACTTGCAGTTTGAAATGATCTTACTGAAATTTATTTCCGACAGACCGTTTCTGGTTCGTTTCGGAAGGGCTTTGCGCAATGCCTGTGCGTCCATGGAATATGTTTGCCCGAACTAGGAAATGAAAAGGAGCCGCTAGTTTTTGGAAAAATGAAGAGAAAAGGTCGGAGAACGGTTGCCGCGCTCATTTCCCATTTCGTTTCCGGCGCGCGTTATTACGCTGTTGGATACGAGGAGAAAAAGTCTTTAATGTGGAAAAGTTCGCAACGAGATGCACTAAGTGGGGCAAGGACCTTCCTGCTTACGTATCTTCATTTATATTGCTTCGTTCTGTTGCTTCTTTTATTCTTTCTCAGGCAGCGCGCGGCAAAAGGCAGACTTCGTTGAATTTAGGAGGAGGAAATTATAACTCGCAACGCACACAGACATTTAAAAGTTTCATTTCTCATATCTGACCAGATACCTTTAGTTCTTCCTGATTCTCTCTGTTTCTCTATCCTCTGAGCTGGAAATGACCAAAGCTCGAAGTGACTTGTTGTTCTAGCTAAATGCTAAAAAGTTATCGCTTTTCGATCTCTCTCGTGTACTTGGCGTCCATGTAATGGTGATTATCATGTTGCTACAGGTTAAAAAAAATTGAGGCGACCCTAATCGTAGGTGTCTGGTAGTGGCAGTCGCACGTCAGAGTTCGTGTGTCCTGGTGTATTCCCTGGGTTAACCTCGCGTTTCGTCGCACTGCCGAAACAGATCTCAGAGGCCACATGCAAAGAAGCGCGTCGTTGATGTCTGCTCTGCCAGGTGCCGCAAAGATGCCAGCTTCTCACTAGAAAACCATCGGCTCTTTCAATGAGCTCATTCAATTAATTCGCATTAATTACCATGACAGTTAATTGGCCCTTATCTTAGGTAAACTTATGCTCCGGTATAATTATGCACCCAATATAACGTTTTAGCTATAGAACCAGAACCGTCGATTTCGTAGCAGTTTTATTGTGTAAAGCATGTTTTCTGAATAATCGGAGAAACCGGAAGTAAGTGGTAGACCGGAAGTGTTTAGAAGGGAAACAATAGTGTCGCCCGTCACTCGTGCCACTAAAAAATTACCACCCGTTGAGCGTCTGTTCCCGCTTAGCAGATTTCACGATGTATAGAAGAGAGCGGAAAGGAGAGGCCCCCTACTCGAGCCGCGTACCCATAGCACCGAGTCCTATGTCGGGGTACCTCGCTCTCAGTATATAAAAAAAAGAAGGCTTGATTCAAAGTGCCTGATGGCACTGTGATTCGAACCCAGTACCTCCTGCATTGAAGGCCGACGCTCTATCCCTGGACCTCCAGCCGCGGTTAACCTTTGCTGCCCAGTTCAGTGTTCCAGCACTGGAGCTCTTGCTTATAAACTTCAGAATCTTGCTTATAAAGCAAATGTGGACGCCACGCTAATTGAATTCCTACCAATAATCTTTCTCACCTGATCACCGCCGGTTAGCAGTATTAACCTTCTTATATGTTTATGCAAAAACAAGTTTCATGAAATCAGAACTTTTACAAGGTTATTTACTCATATCAACGCATAAACGTTGATAACTGAATAAGCTAACTTTTAAGAGAAGCAGAAATACTGCTCACTTCAACACTTTCTGCCTCACGGCCATAACACAAACGCAGCATGCTTTGTGGTGCTTTACCGCGACTTACCTAGAAGCTACGATTGGCCGCCCAAACAAGGAATGCTCAATCAACGACGACCGAAATGCGTGCAGCTCAAGACACCGCGAGATCTAATTTGTACCAGGAAGGTTTTGTCAATTATGCTTGCGCACTGTAGTACCATATACGGTTGTCGCCTAACACGCCACGTCGGGCAACGCGCAGGAATGGCCTATATCTACATTCACAGCCGTACATTCCTGAAAATCACCGCTTCTCTCACCACAACTTGGCAGGCACGATTTCTTCGAGGCCGCATTCGTACCGCAGCCCTGTACCACGAAGGCAGTCAAACATTTCGTGTTTCTGGTGCGGCGAATAAGGCGCCTTATTCAGTCCCTGCCACACTGACGTGTAAAGTTGCTTCGCCAAAGCCAAAAGCCTATATATTTTATGTGTGTGTGTGTGTGTGTGTGTGTCGCGATGCTAGCTGCTGCTTATTACTTTACGGGAGCCAGGTGATCACGTTACGCAGCCAGGTTCAGGCTTCCTCCAAGAGACGCAATACCCGCCGTGTCGTTCTGTATCTAGAGTTTCTGCCTTCACCCGCCACTTCAGGAGCGCTGAGCGGCAAACATTGCGTGCCTGTTGTGTATCTTACTGCTCTCTCAGCCACGAAGGAAGTTCTCGGAAGCCACCGCTGCCAGCGTCTGTTTTCGGCCATTCCGTCATCTCGAAAACTTTGTTTGAGCCGTCGTGTTTCCCTCCTTTTCATTTGTTCTCACAGAAGTCCTTCTTCCTGTCTATCCAAGTGCCTGATTCCTCGTTCCTTCCCGCCTACCTCTTCCTGTTTACGCCCAGGAAACTTCGAGAAAGTGTTTGCTCCCATGGACATCTTGATGTACTGGCTTATAAAAGAGCAGCGGCTCTGGAGTTGCGAGGCGCGAAAGTGCATTTGCACAGTTCGGCGAATTAGTGAGGCCCGGTGAGGTCGTGTGTGCCAGAAAGTTTGACCCGATTATTGGGAAGCGGATGTGTGGCAGGCAAGGGGGTGGGGGGCGCAGGCAGTTGAGCGCTCTTAGGGTTCGGGAGGGGCGGCGCGAACACACAGTAATTAGATATGCCCTCTGGGTCGACCGAAAACGGCCTTTCGGGTCAACGCCCGAACGATGAAAGTGCGCGGTTACAAAACCGGGGCAGCATTTGTTTGTAGCTATTAGGACTTTTAGCTTTACGTATACTATACGTTACCTGCGTTACCGGATACCGGATGGAATCGGCGCGTGCGCGTACCTCTACGGTACGTAAACTACTCGCCGGATAGGCTTTACGTTTACGGCCCTATCTCGCAAATCCACCTTATTTCGTGCTGCTCGCAATATCCGCTTCGCGGAGACTCCAGCCGCCGAGTCAAAATAAGCCGAAGTGCGAGCGCCACTTACGATCACCTTGTTTCAGCCGGATTACCGAGGCTAGAGCGACCTAGAACAGCGAATCCGTAAACGTGAGAGACCTATGCCCCTGGCAGGCTATACAGGTGGCGCCATCTGGGTTCCGGAAAAAACGTCCCCGGAAAAAACGTCCCCGGAAGATACGTCCCCTGAATAAACGTCCCCGGAAAAAATGTCCCTGGAAAAAATGTCCCCATTTGCGTTGTCGGAAAAAACGTCCCCAGACGGGACCATCGAACGTTGCGCCTTCCAGTCGCCAATTCTTCATTTCTCAAAGCAAAAAAAAACAAAGAATATGCGCGAAGATTGCAGTTTACTGAAATAATACAGACGCCATAATGACATATTAACTTCAGCCACCCGTCATTAAAGGTACACTAAAGGCAAATAACAATTTATGTCAGAGTGAAAGCTCAATGTATGACACCTTCTAAAACGGCAATATTATCGACGGCAGTGCCCTACTTACCGAGAAATTAAGCTAAATGTATCACAGATGAGCGCCACGAGTGGGACATTTTCGAAGTTATCCCGATGACGTATGCGAGTCTGCCTACAATAAATCACTAGTAATCAAACTAGCAGCAATAAAAAAGGAACCTTCCGCGCATCAAAAGACGTAATAAAATGCTGTTTGTTCGTTTCCGTTTGATTCATGGAAAAAAAGAACCTCTGTGGCATTGCCATGGGGAACAATCATGCGGAGGCCGGAACAGAAGGCTGGGAAGCATGGCCCAGTCTCGAGCCGGTGCACCCCCAAAGAAGAGGAGCAAATCAGCGGTCATGGCCATGCAGCAGCGTGTTCATAACCTATGTCAGGACTATACTGCCGGGAAGACGAAAGTTGAAGATTTCTTGACGGCTGTCGGACATACGATTCGGTTTTAATTTCACTTGTTTTCGAGCAAAATGTGGCAGAAAATTTCAGAAGTGTCGAATAAAGAATGCAGTGTTTTGTCAAGTGAGTTCGCACAAGATTGGTTTTTCGGTTAATTTTTCACTTGGGGACTTTTTTTCCTAGAGAGCAATGCCAGAGGGGACGTTTCTTCCGGGGGCGTTTATTCCGGGGACTTATCTTCCGGGGACGTATATTCCGGGGACGTTTTTTCCTACACCCGCGCCATCTAGCGGGTCCAAAGTGAACCAGGCAAGCACAAAATTGTTATTGAAGATACATCGGGCATTCTGCTTCAAATGTAAATGCCTTGCAGCGGCATAATTACGCATGAGTCGCCTTTTTAATCATTTCCTCCCTTAAAAACACTAAGCGAGAACAAACGTGTCCATGGCTGTGGTTGCACGAAGCGTCACAAGATATCGACACCATCGTCCGGTAACCCGGTATTGCTACGCCCCTTTGCTTATACCGGGATACTGCACACGCTAAAACCTTCCGTATGATTTTGCCGCAGCCTGCTCAGAGCTGGTCAGTTCAATATTATCTAAATTAAATGTAGTCTAAATGCAGGTATCATCACCATTTAGTGGTTTGCGAAAACGTAAATGCATACGCTTACGTACGTACGTAAACGTTTACGTATATGGCGAGCTAAAACTTTTCTAAAACATGCGTTCCGGTTACACGGTAAACGCAATCCGGTATTCCGGTAACACGGTAACGTTAAAAAGTGTAGGTGCACGCTAAAAGTCCCTATTGCCTCGTTCGGTCTCTACGTATAGCAATATAGTTGCTTGACAGATATCTTTATCTGTTGTTCTTCAGCGTCGACAGTGTAGCGAAGAGAAGTACCTACATCACCGACCATGAACGGAGATATCGAGCACCCAGCATGCCTTCTCTTCGAAGGCCACAATATTGTTGAGCAGCTATAGGCATGTCAATTAAAAAGGAGAAAAAAAATGAAGGGAAGTGACAAATTCACATTCGAGAGTCACACGAGCGTAAGTTTCCAGCTCAAGTTGGTTTCAGTTTGTACAAAGCGCTAAATTTCGACTTGCGTTTCAACTTAAGCTTAACTGTCTTTCTATGGTACAGAAAATAGTCGCCCCGTTTTCGCTCAGAACACCGCGGTGAAAATTCGTTGCTTCCTCTGTGGCCGAACGTGGCATTGCGCACACTAGGCAGCAGGGCACATTTAGGGTACAGAGTGCACGGACCGTGCTGGTGCACCACTTAAAAGCGTATGCAGCTTGGGCTCCAGCAATATCCAAGCAGGCTTTAAGTTCCTGCGCATGCTGCCAGTCGGGATCCTTTAACCTACAGCTCTTCAGTTCATTTTCATTCGTGCACGTTTGCACGCTGCCACACCACGATGGTGAGCGTAACTGGATACATTCGTTTACGCTAGTTACGCACAAAAAAATTCTATTCAATTTCTCGTTCTCTGCTCTCAAAGAACCCGTATGTTCCTGCATCGTAGCCGTCACGCAGCATGTATAATAATTATAGGAGAAGAGGAACCCAGACCACAAACGAATAAGAAAAAAACGCCAGGCCTGCGCCGAAACCGCAGCACAGTCACAGCGAAAGCTGGAAGAGCGGCGTTTCTAGAGCCGATTGTAAGCTTTCTTGGGGCTACTAATACAAGTACACTAGCAAGGTGCCCACTACGCCATAAATGACAATTTTTGTGAAGCTGGGAAGCACCTACTAAGCCATTATTCGCCATTCAGCGGAGAAGCGAGGTACCAGCTACACGTCTGTAAGGCATTATGTGCACTTTGTTGAAGCGACGACTGATGACGGTGGATAATTAGGCCTCAGCCCTTTGTAATGGGTTGGAAGCTTTAAACGACCCACTAGTTACGTAAATCATATTCTGTTACGTCCGGTCGCTATTTCCCTCTCCCGTCATGCTGTATAACATACGTTGACGTGGGACAGAGAGAGGGGGGGAGGCGAAGAACTTCACTGAGACCCCGAGGAAATGGATCATGCGCTTATGGGCTTCCTTGGCAACCAATACAAGTGCAGTTGCGAGGAAACCACTACGCTATAAATCGTTGTAATTTTTGAGAAGTATGAAAGCAGGCATTATGCCATTTTTCGTCATTCTACGGAGAGCCGTGGTACCTGCTAAATGCATGTAAGGCATTATGCGCACTTTGTTGATGCTGTGCCTGATGACGACGAAGAATTATGGCGGAGCCCTTTGTAATGGGTTGGAAGCATTCAACAACCTTCTCGTTGCGCAATTCGGATTGTGTGACGCCTGGTTACAGAATTCGCGTTGTGCGACGCTTGGTACTTATTTTACCCTTCTACCACGCTATATTGTACATGTTAATGTGGTTCCTTCCCGACATGAAGCCTGTATAGACCTTTTTGCAAAGCAGTTTCAAGCACCGGCATGGCTCAGAGGTTGAATACTGGGCTCCCACGCAGAGGGACCCAGGTTCGAACCGCGTTTCATCCTGGAATTTTTTTCTTACTTCGAGCGATAGTGGTTACGGACACCGGCGGTGGCGGCGGCGGCGGACAACTACGGCGTCAAAAACAACCGCTGAAATGATCTCATAACAGCTTTCGCTGTAAAAGACATTTCGGCTCCCGCCACGGGAGCCTTGCTCACGTGGTGAAGAAGGGATAGGGGAGCCGGAACGACATTTCCTTATTATGTTGTGGCCGGTGTTCCTCTTTCACCTTTTCTGATACTAATTAGCAGCCAGATGGGATTCTGTCAAAGCTCGAGTTCATGCATATTACTTACGCACTATAAGTGGAGTATATTATGCTGCATCTATTATACCTCAATATAAGCGTAACAGCAGCAGTAATATTGCCATTCATGTTCGCTCTCTGCCGTTTTTATCAACGCCTGCAGCGGCACTCCGCCGGAGAGTCCAGTCATGACGTTCGTTCTTTATCCGCTGCTGGTGTCTGGCACAGGCGATCGGACGATCTTTACGTCGATAAGCGTTGCCGCCAGCCATGAGTAACGACGCGCTTTGTACGAGAGTAGAGTCTGTCCTCCTCGTTAGGCGAAGCGAGACAAATGAACGGACACTGACTCGCTGGACAAACCCGCACCCTAGCTGCATGCACCCGGTGCCTTCGTCTCTTGCTTCCTTCTTCGGCGGCATTCGGTCATTCCCGCAGGGCTCGGCGAGGACTATAGCGGGTGGACGTCCGGCCCCGTCGCCACACCGGATATAGGAGTGGATGCAAATGACTGCGCACGCGCGAAACATGCGGAATGTGTTCATCATCAAAACTCGTATTGTAAAAAAATTGCGGCTTATGCAACTGATCGCTGATTCCTCCGCATGAAATCGATTCTCACAATGCGTGGGATACGCAGGAATTTTTAGATGCGAAGTATCTTATGGCGGAGTTCAATCCGGTGGTGGTGGTGGTGGTGGTGGTGTGCGGCGTGACCACCCTTACTGCGCATGCGCATACCCTCTCCACACAACTCCTCTCCCCTTCCCCCTCACCATTCCTCCTCTCCCCTTTTTCCCTCTCCACATGCCCTCTCCCCTTTTTCCCTCTCCACTCCCCCTTTCCACACTTCCTCTGAAACGCGGGCTAGACATGCTGAAATTCTCTTTTGCGCAACGCCGCGATGAGCACCTGCGCATGAGCGTCCCCTCCTCCTCTCTCTCCTCTCCTACACTGCCACCCTCTCGCGTGCCTGTCCACTGCGTTCCCCGCTCGCCCTGCAAGAAATCACGGCCAGGCTAAAGGGAAGACAAGACGCGCGTAGCGTTTCTCTTCGCGTTCCACGACGCGAGGTCGGTAGCATGCCCAACGAACGCCAACGGAACGCGATCGTGCAAGTGCTCCGGCTTCGCATCGCCTCATGGTCCCTTTTAGCGGGAAATGGTGTAATGTTTTCATCTCTACTTTGTCTGTATATCGCGTGTATCCAGTTACATAATGAAAATTTGCGCCCATTGTACTTTGCAACATCTCCTGTCTTCAGCGATATGATTTAGACCTGAGAATGAAAGTAAGCAGCACATTTGCACTAAGAATGAAAATGTCCTAAATGCTAAGATATCTAAGAAACAGCGGCGGAACTACAGCTTCATACAGCGCCATGCAATGCGGTAATGCTTGGCAGAAAACACCGAACAAGCACGTCCATGTCTAAAACATTCCACGTCTAGTTTTGCCACGCCGGTGCACGTCTCGCCTCAGCAGTTCCGCACATAACGCGTAACAGCAGTGAGTTATAAGGCACACGCGGTGCAATTTATGAACGACGCATCGCTTCAGGGAGACATAAGATGGTACGAAAATAAAAACATACATAGCAACAACAGGTCGCCCCGAGGGAGGCACCCTTATAATATTGATTTTAAGAAAAGCAGAGGCTGATGCCGCCAAGCCCTCTACTCTTACAGAAACGACTTTTGAGTGCCTCCGGAATGCTCCTTCCCACGTAGAATCATGCATTCGCAATGTGTCTCCTGAAACCGAAGTGCGTCATCATATATACATCCCCCTTCGTGGTTCGATTTATGTCAAGGATGGAACGCTATTCCAGGCAACATGTTTGAGAAGCAAATTCTCGTTTTTTTCCGTCAGCTTTTCTTCGCGCATAAGTATTTTTGAGATTGAAGCATGAGGTTGTATCCTATAGAAAAAAGTATTCTTTCTCGTTTTGCAAAAGCTTTACTTTGATCAGCCGGAAATATAGAGACAATGCACTATCGTTAAGGGTATATAGAGAGTGGTGCTGGAACGAGGTGCACACCTCCCGTACGAGCACTATGTAGGTACTCATAAAAAATACAAATATCAGCCACAGAGAAAACGTAGAATACAAAACTGCGCATTGCTGCAGCTTCCATAGTTTCGTCTGACAATATCTACGAATCACTTAGGTGAAAGCCATTGTTTTCGCTACTTGAGAGCACTTCTTCATCAACCCTATATTCTTCCGATTTACATAATTGCGCTCGTTATTATTATATTGCTGGCAATGCTGTTAGAACTCCTCGAGATTTCCCGTTAGACAACTGATAACCGCCAGACATTTTTCGGCGCTCTCTTACGCCGATGGTGGAAACCTTCACTCGCTTTCAATAGCGCCTTGAAGTTTGCCTTTCACGTTCCTAAAAGTCTAAAATAGACAATGGCTTGTCTTCGCTTGCAAAGCCCAGCAGTCAGCTACGCTCGCTTTTTCTTGTGTACCTTACTCGTAAATATTGCAACAGTGAGCTTTTCAATATCTATAATGTGAACAGTCCTGCCACTAAGTCATGCTCGCCTTCGTGTCCTGGCTTTTTTGCGTATGAATGCGACACGTCGTCATCATCCGCCAATATTATGTCCCTTAATAAAACATCTTGTTGGGTTAGTTGGTTCATACTGTGCAAAAGTCAATGTATATACCTGTTGTTCCTTCGCCCTGCGTTGCGTTGTTACCATTTGCACTACATTATGTCTGTTGCAAGCCAAGGGTTTGATGAATAAAGTCACGAATAATCTCTTTCTCCTCTCACCGTGATATTTTTTAGGTATGTAAGATAAGGATAATAATCATATCATATTCCCACTTGTTAAAAAATTTTGAAACCTGGCTTAGCCCACCAAGGCCTTCAGCTCATTTAGTATTTTTATTGAACCACAACACGACAGTAAAATGTATAGGACGATAACAAAAGAAAACGTCGCTTCATCAATCTTTAAGCAGCATCAAATATATAAAACCATGCGTAGGGAATGACAGAGAAATGTTACTGAGGCAAGGTAGTACTTCACTTTATTGGGTTCAAAACGGAAAAGCTCACGACAGTACGGTATACATAGGTTCAAAACGCTGCAAGCATTTTGTCTTTTCGACAAAAATCGGACGTAATCCCAGAGCACCGCGAGGTCACCGCTCATATGCATGCTGCGCCTATAGCTCTTCGAAGCTTTCGAAGTGGAATTTCTCCGTTTCCAAAATGCACACGCTCCGACGCACGGATGCCGCAGTCGTGTGTACGAGACGCCCAGAGACACCGGGGCGCAAGCTGCCGACCCCCCCCCCCCCCCCTTGGATTCAACACTCGTGTCGTCTCTGTGCCTTTGCAGTCTTTCCTTCCTGAATGCTCCTCTAAATTCGAGCATTATAAAGCACGCGTACGTGATCGACATTTGCGCCGAGGTGGCCGCCAAACGGCGTGATGCGACTACGAAACGGAGCACGCCTGCGCCGTCGCCACTGTCAAGGCACGCTTAGAGCTCGAGAAAGAGCAAATATTGAAGAAACAAATAATGAAAAGGTCCTGAACGAAGAAGGAGTTAGCGTGATCCTGCACCAGAGATGAACTTACGCTTGTCCGCACAGACAACCTGGCTCCTGTCACGTTTCCGTTGCATCTGTTGCTGCTGCAACTGATGTGCTCTTTTCTATCATGTCAAAAATGCTATATCGAATTTAATTTTACTGAGACGCTCTCTCCAAAAAGCTTCCGAACCGAATATTGCGGAGAACATACTCAGATTTTTCACTCTTCGTATGATTTCTCTTGACGTTGCTCAGCTTTCTGCGCAGGAAGTAAAGAAAGAAAAAAAGCTGGAAATACGGATGCAAGAATACCTCACGAAATTCTTCGTGCTGCATATCTAATGCACGTCTTCACGAAACTTTTGTTGATCTCGCTACTAACTTCTGTTTTAACACCATCCGAATATTAGCCAACACCTCGAGGTGGGTATTTGGTATTAGCGAAACAAAACGAGACAAAATCAATCACTGTCCGTTAGTTAAAAAATATTCAGTATCATCAAGCTTAAAAACTGGAGGGTTTTTATGTATGCGTCATATTCTGTACTCTATTTTGGCTCTCGAACGATTGTAGCTACAGGCATACGTTCAAAGGTATGACTGCAGCTACAACGTAAGCATGAGGAGTAAACCGTCTGCGCTTACGCCGCTGGAGAATGCGCTCAGCGCGAGCCGCACGAACCACGCATTCCTGTATTCACGGTTTCTCGCTGAATAGTGAGCGACGGAACCGTTGCAAGCGCTTCGTCTGCGGCTGCTGCTAAACGAGTTGCTTAGAGCCAGCGACGCCACAACATTTATTGCGCTCAGGTTTCGCATTAGCAAGTATCGTAATGATGGTAGTTTTTTGTTAGTCCCAAATTCACATTTTCCTGTCGAGGGTAGACCCCAACCACTGACCATGTTGACCTTTCTTCTTTTCTGTTTGTTTTATTGCGTATCGAGGACGCAGATATTCTTATATCAGTAAAAGAACTTGGTGCCGGGCGGCAGTTCCCTTTTCTTTACCGTAGTAGTAAATTTACGTCCTTTGCAGCTAGTAAGAGCCCTGAGCATAAGAGAGAGAGAGAGAAACTACGGAAAGAAAGGCTATGGAGCGCGTAACTTTTTTTGCTTGCTATTACAGGCAACACAGAAACGTGGAATGTTAATACAAAATTTCTCTACTACGCACATCTCTTATTGCTAGGAATGCATCACAAGTGAACGCAAACGCAAATGAGAAAGCAAGGGAAATACACAAACATTTTGTAATGGACGTACTTTGAAAAAAGCAAATACAGACGCACACAAGAGAAAAAAAAAGACTGTAGGCAGCTTTTTCAGCCGAGATTATCCTTCCTCGATGGTATCGCGTGTAAGAAGCGTACGCAGATGGAGAACACCTAGGTGGTATGGGCTAGCCAATTTCAATGCAAGGGGGATGCGTAGTTCAGTTGAAAAAGTATCAAAAGGGAAAGAGAAAGGAGGCTAAGTGGTCGAGTTGAGTCGGTCGGTTCGTCGGTCGGTTCGTCGGTCGATATATGTGCACACACATTTCCTGCCTGCTCGAGTTTATGCCGCGATCCAGCTTCTTCAGTTGGTGGGCTGCAGCCTACGAGGACAGCACTATCTGCATTGCAAAAGGCGCTTGTGTTTACAGAACGCGAAGACTGGGAGAGCAGTACACGCGTAGTGCAAACCCACGTTCTTAGCAGCGCAACACTTCTGTCGCTACAGGCACAAAAAACGACGGTCATGCGTGAAACAATCAAATGCACCAGTAAAAGGTCACAACGAAATGTAGCAACGTGAAATGACAAGCAATCTCGATCAAGGATCAGATTATCATATCCGAAGCGGCTGACCACCGACGAGCCCACGATCGAGAGAGAATCAGTTATGCAAAATGACACATGCAAATACGCATGCGACCGGCGTACCTTCGAGGGCCGCACTGCGCCGGGTTTCCCTCGTACGATGCCGCCGTCACGGAAATCTGTAATTCGTGAAAGCTTCGCTTAAGAAGAAAAGACTGCCTACTGTTGCGCGAATAGCTTCAACTGTGAGAACTACAGAGACTCGGAAAACTGCGGGCAAGCGAGACGGCCAGTGTCCTGTGCATTTCAAACTTTCGGCTTGTTTATAACCCGTTCCATTTGCAGTGCTCTGCGTTGCGTTCATTCGTGTTAGCTCATTGACTATGTCTTGCCGACAATAAGCATGAAGAGACCACCGCGCGAATTCGACAAGCTGCTCTCTGATGAGAGTGGAAGGCCTAGTTTTCGTAGCGTATTCTTAGTTCAATGCGGGCTCGTCTCGACACTATTTTGTAGTTTGTCGGTATTTGTATTACTTTGCGTAGCGCATAGAATACATCCGCAGCTTTTGCAAAGCAGGCGATTGCAGCGCCTGTTGCGGTTGCAGATAAAACCAAGGGATCCAGGCGACCAGACCACGACACATAAAGACAAAGTATGCGGAATACCTTTGGCGCAGCTATTTGTATGTGCTCAAGTCAACCCGTCTATGTAGACCTGCAGGTGGCTGTGATGCACTGTGCTCAAGTGGTACAGCGCAATGTTGTGCCTGTGGCTGGTACACTGATTTGCGGGTAAAATCTTGGAAAGACCACAAAGGGTCCAGATGACTCGGTTTATACCATTCAGTGCCTAATAAATGGATGTTTTTCAGTACGACATAAAAAAGTCAGTTTCGCCGCAAGGGCGAAGCAATGAATGCGATAGCAAGAAACTAATGCTATACGAAGTGAGGTTCGCCAATGGATACTCTCAGTTTGAACAGCGCTCGTTGCAAAGGCGGCCGAAGCAGCGAAGGAAACTAGCGTGCTTCAAGTGTCGAGCTGTGACACTTGATAGTTCGCGCTCGTCTTCCGTTTATTCGTTTAGCGGCGTCCCTTGAGCTCGAGTGACTTTCGTACGCTCCGTAACATGAGCGCGGACATCACGGTGAAAGCGTAAAACATCCCTCTTCCCCTCAGCACGAGAAAACCGCGCGAGCAGACAGCGCAAGGGCAAGAAGCATTTTTCTGAATTATTTTTCTTTGGGGCTTTTATATATATATATATATATATATATATATATATATATATATATATATATATATATATATATATATATATATATATATATATATATATATATATATATACATACTTATACATATACGGTGCATGACGGCGGCGACGGCGACGGCAAAATTCAGCCGAGACTGTCCATATAATTGCTATCGCAATAAAAACGAAAGCGAGTCATCGGAGCCTTGCTCGCGGATGACTCACCTAGTCCTAATAGTTTTGTAAACAAGTGTTGCTTTCGTGAGTCGTTAACGAAGTACCATTCCGATGAATTTCCGTTATGTCGATTTTCATTGCATCGTTTGGTGTGCAAGCTTTCATAGAACAACATGATTGCACTTCTGCTATGTTCAGGGAGTATTTGATGCCAGATGTTGATTTTGTAATAATTTCCACTCAAAAAATAAATGAAAGAATTCGTACTGAGCGGCAGTTTTGGAACCAAACGTTCGTTCAAGACGTGGTCACATTGCATTGTGCCGAACGCACTCTTATACCTCGATACAGTTGCGCGGACGTTTCAACGAGTTCCCAGTGTGGGAAATATCTTACATGTTATCACTGTTCTTGATGTATGGGTTCCTGTAGGATGTGTACACAAGGTCGTTGTGTTTTTCACTTTTCACTACTCAGGAAAGTATAAACAGCCGTATCTTGTCTACTTTTGTGGCTTTCTTAACTCGCTTTAGCATACTTGTATCTCAGCTGGCTTAACTTGCCCACTGTAAGTATGCTGTGTCATGCTTGTACGCCATCTTATCAAACCTCTTCTCTCTCTATTCGTTGCCAGAAAACCCCCTTCCTCTCCTGTAGGGCAACAAAGTGGATAACGTCTAGCTAAGCTTTCTACCATTTTTCTTCATCCCCCACCCTTTTGTGTCTTTTCTTCCTCAGAGTAGATGCGTATTCAAAAAGACGTCCCTGTACAACTATCCAAGGCAAGCCTCTTAAAGGCTGCGCACACCAACACCGACCGATCTGCAACCCTTGGCAAACAATCCACCCATTCACTCAAGCGAATACACAGAGGATTACTAGATGGCGGAACGGCATGGCCTGAATACACAAAGCCTTTTGTCGCTGATCGCATCACTGCGGGTGCTCACGACTGCACGGTTACTAGCGTCCCTGCTGGCGATTATCTGGTTATCTGGTTTTATCCTACTTACCGGTCTACTATGTTTGCTGCTCATGTCCTTTCAGTGTAGAATCAAAGCTCAGCAGTCTACTATGTTTCCTGCTCGTGTCCTCTCAGTGTAGAATCAAAGCTCAGCAGTAGAGCATATATATTCACCCTGCGCACGCGCATCACCAGCTTTCCTGATGAGTTTTATCGACTGAATCGGGCTGGCTGGCTTTCTGCATGTTGGTCGAAAGTCAACAGTGGCGAAGTCTGCTCGATAGTTGGTCTAGTGGCGGAGTGCTGAACGGTGCACAGCGAGAAAATAACGCGTTACACTTCTACGGCCTCTTTGCGAGTACTGGCTTTCTTCCCGTGAAAATTACGACACTCGGCTCTTGCGGTGAAATATGTACGACGATAACTTTATAATGCAGTGCGAATACACCGCCGTTCAATTCTGAAGTGCGATATTTATTAATGTGCGGCGTTTACGCGCCGGAACCACGGTACGAGTATGAGGCACGCCGTAGTGGAGGGCTATCTACAGTGACTTCCTCATATGCCTTATCAGGGACTTTACTTCTTTACGTTACCATGCTACCGGATACCGGATAGAATCTGCGCATGCGCTAACCTTTACGGAACGTAAACGTTCACGGAGCATTAGACAGTTATAGTTTAGCGCTAGCGTGATAGCGGGGGTTAAGGGAATAGCGTTACCGTGCCGCAAACGTTGGTTGCGGAAAGCGTGTTTTAGCTTAGCTGGATAGCGTTTACGTGCCAAAGGTAGGACGGCGGCGCCGCCTAGCGAAGGGTGAATGCGTTGAAAAAATCAGAAGAACAAAACCGAGAATGCTCGCCTGTATCCCCGCACGCAGCAATATTACTACTTTTTTTAGTGACAATAAAAGTAAATAAATATGAACTACGCACCAAAAACGAAAATGTTCATGTTGCAGACTTGTTTACACCGATCTAGGGACGTTCAAAATGGGAAGCGATCTCAAAAACTACGCTAAGTTATCCGTAATACTCTGTCATCGAAGCTACCTGAAGGCAAGCGAAGCCCATTCGCACAGTCGTTTGCTACGAAATAAGTGGATCCGTCCACATCAACGCTAAATTCAGTTCGAAGCAGGCGTCCAAAACCGCTGCCATGTTTTCCGTACACTACGTTATCCACGCAAACACGCTAACGCTAAATCTGAAAAATAGCGTGCGTACGGTAAACGCTACGGGCATTTTAGCGTACTGCGCATGCGCACTTCGATCCCGCTATTCCGCTAAGCCCGCTATTCCGCTAAACGCGCTAAACTATAACTGTCTATTAACTACTCGCCGGATAGGCTTTACGTTTACGGCCCTATCTCGCAAGTCCACCTTCTTTCGTGGCTACTCGCGATATCGGCTTCGCGGAGACTCCAGCAGCCGAGTAAAAATAAGCCGAAGTGCGAGCGCCACTTACGATCACCTTGTTTCAGACGGATTACCGAAGCTAGAGCGACCTATAGTCGGGTACAACTTTAGAAAAAAGGAGAGGCCCCGCCCATATGACCGAAGCGCGGCAGCCTATTGCCTCCGCGGCAAAGAAATAGTCCCGCTTCTTCTCCTTGAGCGGAGGCACCGGCCGTCCGGCTCGTGACGTCAGTCTAGAGCGCGCGCCCATTGGTGGAAGCGCGTGTGCATCCGCCTTTCAGGTGCAAATGCCGCTTTTTTCTAAAGTTGTACCCGACTATAGAATACCGAATGCGAAAACGTGCGAGGCCTAAAGCCCCTGACAGGCTGGATGGGTGGCGCCATCTAGCGGGCCCAAGATGAACCAGGCAGGCCCAAAATTGTTATTGCAGAAACATCGGGCATTCTACTTCCAATGTAAATGCCTTGCAGCGGCATAATTACGAATGAGTTGCCTTGTTAATCATTTTTCCCTCAAAAACACTAAGCGAAAACAAACGTGTCAATGACTGTGGTTGCACGAAGCGTCACAAGATGTCGACACCATCGTCTGGCAACCCGCTCTTGCTACACCCCTTTGCTTATACCGGGATACTGCACACGCTAAAAACCTCTCTTATGATTTCGCATCAGCGGTAATTCAATATTATCTAAATTAAATGCAGTTTAAATGCAATTATCATCACCATTTAGTGGTTTGCGCAAACGTAAAGGTCACAAACGTTTACGTACGTACGTAAACGTAAAGGTCATCAACGTTTACGTACGTACGTAAACGCTTACGTATGACAAGCTAAACGTTTTCTAAAACATGCGTTTCGGTAACACGGTAAACGCAATTCGGTATTCCGGTAACACGTTAACGTTAAAAGTATACGTACAAGCTAAAAGTCCCTGTTACGTGTTGGATTCGTACGGTTGTTACTAGCAAAAATCCAGGCAGCTTAGTCCTCTTCCTTCTCGTTACTTGTAATGCTGAGACGTTTGTGTTATTATTATTCACATTCTACTAATACCTTGTACTTGTCCGGCAGGAAGCACACTCGAAGCCACACCCCGGTAGAAGAGGCCAGCGGCAGGTTACCCTTAGATATGCCTATACAGTTTGTCGTTGCACTCTTCTCCTGTACTCTGAGGCCGACAAACGACGCGAGAAAGATCAAATGGTGGAGAACGCTGGGTTGGGTTAGGAAAGCGGGAATTCCGCCCCCTCCCCGACATGCTTTTCGCTTTCTTTTCGATGAAGGAGCAGAGCATGTTCTTGCCGAGAGCCTGAAAAACGTTAATGGTGCAGACGGGCAGGAAATCCACTTGTGCCAACCGGTCCGTGGATAAAGGTCAGAAATGTGCCGGTGGCCCTCCGATAACGGGCCACTCCCGCTCCCTATCGTCGACTTGCGGCTTTCCTACAAGAAGCCCCCAAAGCCGAAAGAAAAGAAAGTGAGACTTTCCTCCGCTCCAAAACTCAAAGGTCAATGTTCTATTTGCTCCTGTGGAGGGGACCTACACTTATTCGGCAACCTAGGCACCCCCACGGCGCCGTAGTAACGTCGGTTAATGATAATAATTGTTGGGGCTTTACGTCATAAAACCACGATATTATTATGAGAGACGCCGTAGTGGGGGGCTGCGGAAATTTCGACTACCCGGGGTTCCTTAACATGGGCCTAAATCTAAGCACACGGAGTGACATAGGCTAATCTGTACATTATGTCATTAGGCGCCCCTGAGACTTGAACGGAAAACCAGCATAGACTTTTATTGATTGAGCTCAGTACAGAACTTTCATGTCCGCGATAATTGCACAAGCGTAATAACGTAAGAGGCAGGCCATGAACACCAGGAAACAAGACCGAATTAGTGAAGGGCAGGTAACTGGTGAGTTGAAAAAAAAGCAGTACGATAGATGACAGATAAATGAGCCGTTATTGTATGACCTGCGACTTCTGTCTTCAACGTTTCTTTTGTGTTACTTAAAGCCTTTGTACCTTAAGCTAGCACAACAACTTTTAAGCTAGCACAACAATCATGAAACCCTCACGAAGTTACCGATTCTCAAGCTGTCGCGAGCGACACATCCAGTGTAACCTCCATCTCCGTGAACTCTCAAATAATTCGGTTTTTTAAAACACGGTCGATTGTTGCCCCCCTCCCCCTTTCTTCTTTATTTTTTTAGAGCATCAAAAGTGAAAACCAATGGTTCATTAGAATATGAAATGCTTGTTGTAATGTACTGTAGCAAGGCCGACAACTGGGCTACTTCGTACTTGTTGTGTTAAGCGCTTGTTACGCCCGTCTGACTTCGCTCTGTTTTTGCGTTGCTTCAATCTAAAGTGGTGATGAAAGTCACCATGCATGACGCGCGGGAATTGCATGTCCGCACGTTACTCATTTAAGTATCGAGCTGTTTTGATCATCGTGATTGTTGGTCAAGATACGATGAGCTACAAAAGTATTCATGATAAAACAACGCCGCCGAATGCTCAGCGCACACACAACGTGCTTCAATTACTAAGTTACATGCTATTCCTTTCGCGAAGTGCTGAACGCGACGACGCCACACTGTTCGTCTGTGCGGCGTAGGTCCTCGAAGCCAGATGTGCACTCGCAATCAAGATCCCGAGACGTCTGCCGCAATGTCGTCCGCCAGGGCTTGAACCTTCCACGACAGGCAATTTCGGTTACCGGAGGCATTCCCTTTCCTTTCACGGCTCTTTCACTGCTCGATGGCCACAAAAAGACCGGTGAACAGAAGTGCTTCTTCGGGCGTAGGCCTTCTTGACCTCGTGCAAGTACCCTTGCTGTTGAAGTATCATCTCGCTCTTATGATTCTAGCGCCTTATTTTGTTCTGTATTCGTCCTTCATCATTCTGTTTACTTGATGCAGCCTGTTTTATTCGTGATCTCTGGATATCTTCTCACCTGTGCAGCGAAAGTGAATCTCTTAGGCGCCGTTTCTCCGTTCTTTCTAACATTTGACATCTAGTTAGCCTTCTTTTCATCCTTTGTCTTATGATTTACTTTCTTAACAGTGTTCTCTTCTTTATAGCTTTCATATCTTTCGCTTCTTTCACCTGTAGTTTTCCTTCTACTTTTCAATCGCACTGTAGCCGAGAATCGAGCGCCTGAGGGGAAGAAGGTGTCGACCCATCTCACGCACCGCATTCCCTCTTTATCTCGGCAATCACATCCCGCTCGTCCTTTCTCACCCCCGCTTCGCCGAATGGCTAGAAATCGTCACGTGACCACTTCCTTTCAAAGGAGGTTCCCGCCAGCCCGCACGCGGTTTGTTGATGAGTCGCCACGGCCGCGTTTCGACGTGTGCTGCTCCGGCTAGTGTCTTTCCCGCCGCGCCTTGGCGTCATGCTGCGCAATCAGCTACCGGAGTTATTGCCGGGCGTGAAATTTCGATGAGAACAAGGGGGAGGCATGCACGTGCGCGGTGTTTTTTCCGGGTGTGGTGATCGATGCCACCGGGAAAAGGTCCTATCCGCAATTTCTCGCTTCGACTGTGTCCTAGCACAACGTCGCTATGACCTTCCACGCAATGCGGAGGGATAAATTTCTCTCCGAGCAACGACCGACGGCGTAAGGTTAGAGTTCCTGCAGCTACCTTATATGCTGTATGTGTGTGCCGTGCTTCTCCTATTTTGGTGCCGATTTATTAAGGCGAAAGCCTCATGTGGTTCATGAGTAAGAAAAGTCACAGTTACGCCGCAACGGCGAAGCAATGAATGCGATAGCAATAAATTTTAATGTAACGCGAAGAACGGAAAGCAGCTCGAAATTGCCAGCGCGTCGCTCGAGCCCAAAGGACGCATGAAAAGAACGCACACAGGACGAGCGCGAACTAATGCGTCACAGCTCGACACCTGGAGCGCACTGCTCAAACATAAAGCAGGACGCACGAAACGAACGAACAGGTACACACAAAACGAGCGCGAACTAATTGTCAAAGTTGTTACTTATTTCTGTTTGAACAGCGTGCTCCTTTCGCAAACGCGGCCGCTGCAGCGAGCGAAGCGAAGCGCCACACCGGCCGCCCCTTCTTTCCTCGAGATAAGCGCACGAAAGCGACCACACCCTGTAGAGCGAAGAGCAACGGCGTTCGCAGGAGCGGGGCGACGATCTTTAAAGCGCGCCACACGCGCGCACGTCGCGCCATCTATGTGGCCACTAAGAAAGAATGCTGAATTACATGGTGTATATAAATAGCTCGCCGTTACCAGGCTGAAAGACGGTGCTGTCGTGGCCTAACGTTTAACGCGGCGGGCTGCAGAGCGAGAGGTCACCCGTTCGATTCCGCGCGTCGGAAAGAATTTCTGAATTATTTTTCTTTATGGTTTTTCTATGTACATACCTACACATATACGGTGAATGACGGCGACGGGGACGGACATTTTCCAGCCGAGACTGTCCATATAATTGCTATCGCAATAAAAACAAAAGGTCACAGTTTCACCGCAAGGGCGAAGCAATGATTGCGATAGCGATAAATTGGAATATCACAGGAAGAACGGCAAGTAGCTAGAAACTTTCTGCGCGCTGCTCAAGCAGAAAGGACGCATGAAAAGAAACCAGAGAATGCGAGTGCGAACTAACAACTGTCACAGCGCGACACTTGCAGCGCGCTGCTCAAACACAAAGAAGGATGCACGAAAACAACGCACAGGTACACATAGGACGAGCACAAACTGTCACAATTGTTACTTCAACTAACCCCTACTTTGGCTCTTCTAGCTAGCAGATCACTCCTTTCGCAAACGCGGCCGCTGCAGCGAGCAAAGTGACCTTTGTGTGGTCTATTCGCCGCGAGATCGACCTATAGGAGGCAGCACAGTCGCCACGCTTTTCATTGTTGAATCGATGCACGAAGATCATCCAACGTTACTATTACTAGTGAGAGAAGAGCAATCTGCCGTTGAAAGGTATGCTCGCCCTGGGTGACAGTCTGCGCTTACGCACTAGCGTTTTTTGTTGTTTTCTCTGTACGTGTTTACCTTGTGTTCCGTGTACTACGCACTGCTGTAGCGCGCCTGAACTACTTAGGTGTTTACTTCTTCTTCTTCATTTGTATACCAGTCCATATTCATGTGCAATGAATTCGATAGGAATGTTCGCGCGAATACGCATACGCATGTAAGAGTGTTTAGCACAGAGTTTTCATCGATTGATTACGTGCACGACAGTGATGCAACAAAGGTCCGGTTATTTTATGGAATAAGGGTTTTTTTTCTCGAACTAATCATGTCCGCTGCCTTCCCTCAATTTATAACAACTCCACACAAACGCTCAAGATGGTGTAAAAAAAAAGGAATGAGGTTTTGCGTGACATTATACGACAAAAATGTATGGCACGCCGTCGGGATTAATTTTAAATATCTGGGTTCTTCAAAGCGTACCTAAATCTAAGCACACAGGTGTTTCTGCATAAATTTTGCCCAAGGTTAAAATTGCGCGCTGGAACTCTGTTTTATCAGTGCCATGTCATTCCATTGTCTCTTTTTTAGGGGAGAGTCTGAGTACCGAAGTGTCAGACTTCACTTGATAGAAATATTTCGCTGTAGTGGGACCACGACCGTACAATAAAAGGACATCTTAAGCACAACTACAGCTCACCATGAACTACAGTGCCGCAGTTATGTCCCTAACAACAACGCGAAAGTGCATGAGCCTCGCTTTTGTTTACCACCGAGTCGCTAAAACGCGGCATTCACAAACTATTTAATGCTCCTTATGTTTGGGACTATGCCAAGCGCTCTTTACGACGTGCTTGAACCAGAAAGCGGCACCAACACTGAAATCATGCTGGCGAACGAAGGGTACGACACCAATAGACAGCCCTCTCGAAAGACGCACTCACTGATCTTATTACAATGCGCATGCAGCCGAGCAACCCCATTTGCTTCTGTACACCATGTTAGGTATACGTATGAGCAGTTAAACTCGCGCTATCATAACAGAACAAATCACTCTTTGAGAAAGTGCAGGACGTACGCGCACATGCAAACACGACGTGGCTAGCAGACGACACAGGGAGCAATCCACATTAGGCGCGCTTCAGCTAGTAGCCGCCAGGCGGCGACTGTGCTCGATCTCGCGGCCAATAGCTTCAACGCAAACTTTGAGGTGAAAGCACAATACGTACAAAACTCCCCCCCAAGAGATAATCGCGCGAGCATGGTCGACCACGCCCTGTATTTCAAAGGCTCTAGTTACGACATATTCCCGAGGCTAAAATTACAGCGCAAATTTACTTCTTTGTCCTTCTTACCTCTTCTTTACTTCTTTGTCTCTGCACCCATCTGAATATGACTTCATGTCTTCGCGTATCTAATAGACTATCATCCTTATTACATGTTTTGGTGTAGAGATACTGTTGTGTGCGCATGTGCGGTAAGTTTGCCTTGGGCTTATATATGCACTGGCGTATGAAAGAACAAAGCAGTTGTTAGTCAGCTCTTGTGTCGTACGTTTCTTTTCTTCGTGGGTGTCTTGTGCGTTCGCGTTGTAATTTTAGCCTCAGGATTCTGTTCACGGTGTAACATATATACTGTGATTCTAGTTCAGCCGTCTCGTTTCTTCCCTCCTGAGGCATAAGTCTGCAAGAGCCAAAGCGTTCCCACTAGCTCGTGCAACGAGCCACGGGACGTTCTTCTTTTAAAGACGATAGTCTTTCTTGGGGAACTTAGACGCAGAAATTTTGGTCTGTCTGTCTGTCTTTCTGTTTGTCTGTCTGTCACCCGATTCAGCCCACCGGCCAAAGTTTAACCACTTTCTGAACGCCCAGCCATTTTGCACTGGTATCGCCGTTCATGCTTCTGAATATTGTCGATCAAAAAGCAAATGTTAGGCACACCTGAGGCGCAACATCAATACGTAAGTGTTAGGTGGTGTGTTCCTTTACTAAAAATACACTGATACGTAATTCTAAAGACACTAGTGTTTCTTGGGCTGCGCTGCAAATGCTAGTGTCTTTTGGGCTGCGCTGCAAATGCGACGCTAGAAGCCAGATGCTGTGATTCAACATAGAGAAGGAGGACTCATGTAGTACAGCCAACAGAAGACTATCGTCTTTCAACGGCATTGGCAGCGAAGCACGCAGATACGCGGCCAATTTTTTTCCCTGGCCGCCTGGCCACGAGTGGCGGGGTGCTACATTCCCAAAATGGAAAACTAGCGTAGGTCACCAGCGATACGACGCCAATGCAGCGCGGGCGACGAGGCAACATGGCCCGCGTCTAGCATAATGTTAATTTCGCCACGTGTGGCATCCCGTGCGTTTCACCCAACGCCAGGTTCGTTTGTAGTCTGCCGTTAGTATCCTGGAGAATGAATGAGGCATGACGTAACTCTCTAAGGCAACGAGCTGCGGAGCGAGGGTTGCCGGTGCGAAACCCTGGTCGAGCGCCTCAGATTTTTTTCTTCTGAATTATTTTTGTTCGTGGCTTTTATTTATATACACAGACATATACATATCCGGGACATGACGGCGACGGCAAAAATCCGCTATAATTGCTATCGCAATGAAAAAAAATCCAGAACACTTCCGCTAATGTGAGGATAACAGCCAAAGAAGCTGTGAACATTGTGGGTCTGGCGTGGTGAGTATTGCTACGATAAACTTATAACAAATCATTATTGACTACATTGAGCGAATAAAGAGACACACACTCAAAGATGCGGGTGTTTCTTTTGCGCATGACGCATGTTATCTCAAAATTGTTCGCGCCATTCTGCCATGTCGGCGAAACCATACACGTTTATGTTTACTTTTACGCCGTGTCCCTTTTTTCGACGCGAAAACTCTGGATAAGTCGAGTTAGTCGGTTCGCGAAAAATTGTTGTTCTAAGAGTCTTTGTCCGCGGACGCCATCCACCGGAACCGGGCCACGCGCAGCTTCGATGTGAAAAACCGGCGTCCAGCGGCGTGAACACGAATGGTACCGAAAGACTGGTGGGCTAATCCCAGAGGTAGTCAAACATCGCGTGTCGTGAAAAAAGATCGTTTGACGCGATCCGCGAGAAGCACCTAACGCTTCGTTGGAGCGCGATTGTTAGGGCTACTTGATCTTTCAAATGAAGAAAGTACAGGTCGGTCTTTATCCATGCCTTGCCCTCATTCACCGTGCTTCCTTGACGCGTTCAAAAAGCGGCGATCCTGGCGCAATACCGACTCTGCGAGGTTTTGAGTCGACGCTGGAGTTGGTAAATAACTTTGGAACGACTGGCTTGAGGATTCCACGTGAATTAGATTGATAACAAAAAGTTCGTTCTTTAAGGCGTGCGCTAACTTATCCAAGTTTCTGGCTTGTCTTGGTTCATTAGAGCTGCTTTAAAGGCCGAACCATATAGAGCGTTTTTGCCGGCGTTTTCCCGGCGTTTCGTACGCCGGCGTCCCTCGACGTCGACGCTACCGGTGACGGCGGCCGAAACGTCCACCTCTGGACGGTCCAGACATCACGGGCGGCAGCGTCGACGCCGGAAGCAGTTCGATGGACGCAGAACCAATCAGCGTGCGGCTGGCAGCAACTTCCGCTACGTAATGGCGTCATTGCTGCTGCCAAAATGGCTGCCGCCCGCCTCGAATCTAATAAGTCGTCGCCGTGCGCTGTGTGGCCCTTAAGTTCTCCACTGATGCTTGCATTTGTCTTAGCTTGTTCCCTAGAAGCTTCGACAGCAAAGCGCTCGTGATATCTTTGAACTCTTTCCGAGCGCCGTACTCAAGTTCATCGGTAGGCTTAGCACGAATGAGTGTATTGGCCGAATACGTGACCTCAAAGATGTGCGGCAGCTTCAAGCTCAGAGGCCATATATTACGAGGTTGTGGTTCTTCTTAATGCCAATAGCTGGCGCTACAAGTCAAATAAAAAAAAAAAGACTTTTCGGCGGTACTGTGACTCGTTTTTTGCACCACAGAACTGCAAATCAGACATAAAAGCTATAATCAGGAATATATCTTGTTGGTCCATTGACGGAAACTGTACACTGCTTCACGAGGTGTCAGGTTCATTCCCTCTGGTCACACTGTGCGACGCTGAGTTAACGCTCCTCATATGGTTTGCCGCCCTCTCTGACGGCGTTGATGCGACGACGCCGAGGGACGCAACGTCAGAAAACGTCGGCCAAAACGCTCTATATGGTTCGGCCTTAAAGTGTAATCGAGCTTAGTTAAATTAGAGCACGTGTTTGTTAGAAAGCGATATGTTATCCTTCGAAGCAGTTACACAAATGAGAAAAAATCAGAGCAACTTGTTCACGTTTATTTCTAGCCATTGAGATATTTGCCTAAAAAGGAACAATGAAATCTTATTTAAGCTAATCTTAACCAGTACAGTACCTGCCAGTAACTGAGTAGTTTGTGATGTATTTACATCTAAAAGCTCGCCCTAAAGTGTCGAAAACACTTCTACGGTATTATCAAAAGCTAGAGCCGAAAATTTGACGTATCAGTCTGTACATGACACCTTAGAAAATACACGGTTAAACTAGCTTTACAGAAAAGCTGGGAGAGTTCTTCGTCTGCATTGATCGTTCTTTTTTTATAGACAATAGATTTTTCTATTCCAGGATGTTTAGGTATGTCAGTGGTAAGTGCATTGATAGCTTATGGCAAGTTGTGCTAGCATGGATATAGCCATCTGACCGTAGCCATTGTTTCTGACAGATGTTGAATATCTGAGTACTCTACGTCCGTAGTACACAACGATCAAATCCTTAATGAAAGCTCTGCGCAGCGAACCTAACGTACGTGCGCTGCTATTCCGATCACCCCGCGTTAAAAGTCCATAGAAGCCATTCACGGCAGCTCTACCGCTTCTAGAGCACAATTATCATTCAAGGCCTTACAGCATACTAACTTGACGGAAACACTGCCGTTTCACTTGAGTAATCCTTAATGAGCGCACTTCCAATCGTCTACAGCGCCTGTCCCAATGCAACTTCCCGGACGTATAGTGCCCTGCTGTAAAGAAGAGCGTCATTAGACCGTCTGAAAGGCTCGACAAAGGAAAGCAACGTGTTGCTAAATGAAAAGAAAAAACGGGGCTCGCCAAATAGAACAACGATAAACATTTGAGAAGTCTAGTTTGAGGCCGTATATAGCGCCGGCTTTCCCAATTCCAAGCGCGTACTAATTGCCTGCTTAGAAACACTCGCCCGAATGTTCCTGTGAGAGCGATTCTTTGGGCGCTCCATCTCGAACAAAGTGAAGCAAATAATTTAAAGAAAGGGTAATCTTCGCGCCTCTATATAAAAGCGAGAAGCTCGCTTGCATTTCTTTTTCTTGACATGGGAAGTTTAGCTGAGCTCGTAGCTGGGATAAATGGTACATTGCCTTGAAGAAACAGAAGTTTCCCTTCTTTTTCTTTTTCTGTGGTGGTGGTGTGGCGTGTACTTTATTCAAAGGAAGTACATGCTTCTGTTGTGAGCGAAAAGTAAGAGTGCAATTGTAATTACCTCCAGTTGCTCTCCTTTCATGTTCTTAATATTGATTTTTTTTGTGTCGCCAGGAATTCAGAGTAAACTCCCATATTCACTGGAATGTAACGCGATCTTTTTTTTTTCAGATTTTTGCTACCTAAAGTCGACCCTCGCGTTACAACCGAATACCGAAATTCCAATTTTTCTTCCTGGACGCAATGAAATGTCATCCCTCGCGTTACAATCGTGGTCACGTTACAAACGAGTAAATACGGTAGAAATATCCTCAGTAGTCCTTAGCTGTTCCTGTTGTGTGGACAATGTGAAAGGCAATAGCTCGTGTCAGCGCAATGCTCTTCGGCGTTCTTCCTTAAATGATGCGAAGTAGCGCCAGCGAGTGACTTTACTCGCGCAACAGTGGGCATACGTTTTCGGACTTGTGAAAGACTACCTTGCAACAGACTCAAACCGAATTGCGAGAGAGATAATACAAATCCGGATTTACATATCCTCGCGGAAACTGGACGAAACGTTAAGAATTCTGCTCCTGCCGGATGTTGCAGATATAGAACACGAGCTGATCAGATTTGCATAGTGCTTGTACAGCTGGCGAAAAACATAGCAATATGCTCGAGAAAACGTTCCTTGGAATAATAATTGCATTATTTGCAACAAACCAGAAGCGATAGGCCGTACATTTCCGTATTCCTGGGATGCAGTGTTCTTACGGGACTGTCTCAAACGTGCTTTGAAGAAAGAATTGGCGGTTACTTTCTGTGGCATTTGGTTTCTTCCTACAGATAGGACAGGTTTCCCTTATGACATGATTATGCTGTTATGTATGCAAAGCATATGGAAAACGAGAATGGTGGTGCAAAACGCTTATCCTGACGCTCGATCCGCTAGTGGGTATTCTATAGAGTATGCAACATATATAGAGAAACCTGTGGAATTCAGGATGAACCACAAACATGGATGACCATGTTGGGCGACACGAAGCGTTTTTAAGCCTCTGAAAGGCCAGTCAAAAAAGTTTGACCTTCCTTGGCGCACATCCTCATTCGTATGGGTCTCCTTGTGCTTCCTGTTATCTTCTATATACGTTTGTCTTCGTAAAAGCACAAAACCAGCAATAAAGAAAAATAAAAGAACGCAAAGTAAGGATGAAGGGACCAGTTGCCAATAAATAGCAGCTCTAAACATTCGTTCTGATGTGCTTTTCTATCGCTTGCGCTTACGTACCACAAACGAGTGTGTAGTGTTACTGTGACGACTAACGGAAGTCTACTAGAAATCGTGTTCGATATTCGACGCGGTCAAAAATATGAGGCATGCTCAATTCAAAATTAAAGCGCTTGCATTGGTTCAGCTTGGTATCATTTGCGTGTTTGTTTTGCTGTATGCTAAACAATTCAAAACTCATGCAACAAAATGAACTTGTTTTCATATGCAATTGCATAGGGTGGCTATTTCTATGTAGCACATCCTGATGCAATCAAAGAAGTTTTGAAATTTCATAAGTGCGTATCTGTGTCCGTTCAAGTATGGGGGACGAGTGGACTGCGAAAAACGATGCTCGCAGAGACATTGTTAGAAAAACAAGCACAAGCTGGCAGTTCCCAACTGACGGTTTCCAGACACAGATCTGCGGATGTTATCCTTTCAACTGAAATCATGCACAACACTGCTAGGACAATATATGATACATATCGCCATATGACGCATAACTGAATACGTCCGATGTAGTGTAAGTGACAGCAGAGTTGCGTGGTCTCAAACATTTCCTTAGAAACTGCGTTCTCTTAATCGATGCACTGATCACTTATGTATGACAGCACAACCACACGGATATCACTTTGTTGTCTACAACTTGTAAATTAATGAACAGCGTTACTATTGGCATATTAAGGGCAGATGCTTGGGCGGGGTCATGAGGATTCATACAGAAGATGTTTGCAGCACACATATGTTCAGGGCGAGGTGCAAGTGGAGAAAAAGTGCGCCGACTTCCAACGAGTTAGGTGTTCCTTTTCGGCGACGAATCGCACTACGTGGCGCTCACCCTGTTCTCGCGCCAACGCGAGCCACTTTGCCAGGTGAGGCTGATACGGGGCTCTATTTCGGGAAATGCGCCGGGTTCTCCGCCAACCTTAGAGAAGCCCGATTGCCAGAGGCGGCGGGCCGCAACCGATACTACACTTCTCTCTCGCGGGGCGCCTATCGATTCCGGCGGCGGCTGCCTGCGCGTCGTCAGTTGAGGGAACACTACCTAAAGAAAAGGCGAAGGGAGCATTGGGAGTGAATCGGGATAAGAGGACGAGGGGCACCCGAACAGAGACTCCACCTCGCCGCTAGGTGAGAATCGGAGAATTAAGGGGCGCCCACCAAGGCGAACAGGCGCCGGGTTGCAGGACATTTTCTCATTGTTTCTAGGTTTTGTTTGCATTCCACCAGCACTGCCTCATCGTTTAATGCTAGGCAGATATTTTTGAAATTCTTTAGAGAGGCTGGTCTCATTGAAATACTTTCATTTGTTTATTATTGCGGTTGTGCTGTCTACGTTGACGCTTATGTCGCACCAATGCGTGTGTCACTACTTTCTTCAAAATAACCACCTGGATCAACATGCTAAGCGCATCGCCAAGCACATCTTTTCAGTAGTCATTAGAGAAACTGTATCTCTGTCTCTCTGAAGTTAATGCAAGTTTCCGACAGGGCGACATCTTGTATGAGAAATTTTCTTTGATCAACGAAAGAGCCTAATTTTGCGCGAACTAACCTTTGTGCTTTAATTTTTGTATTTTTATGTTTATCAGTGAGAAAAATGAGATATCCAGTGACGCGGATAACGCCATATCATCTTGGTGTTTGGCTTGGAGAGTTCGCCGCGTCGACAGCCATTCCCGGTGTACCTAAATTTCATTATTTCACCACTTTGAATGTTTAATCCTGTCATGAAATTTGTCGCAAACTTCTAATTTGACTCCCGCTATCCTGACAGCAGCTTTCTATGTTGGCATCTTACCAGCTGAGCATACTGCCCAGTTTTTAAAGAAACGAAAGCTTTTATAAGTTACAATTTTCAGAATACTTCTGTCCTTCAAGATGAACCAAAGAAGGCGTGTAAATCGAAGGGTCCATTTGTTTTCTAGACGTAACCCAATGAAACCATCAGACAACGAAGCAAAGAAGGGCGCATTCGTCGTAGTTTTTAATTTAAAGCTAGTGATTATAACATGAAGGGAAATTAATAAAAGTCGACGAAGATATACTTTGTCGCCGGTTGGGTCCGAACCCACAGGCTTCGAATACAACTTAGCAAAGAAATACAAGTTCACGACTGATCTGCCCTTGATTCAATGCTTCATTAATAGTTTTTCTAGGAGGCAAACTGTTATGTTGCCCTTGCGTACAATGGTCCTTACGATTCGCAAATCCACATGGCGTACTTAACCTCAAGGTAGACATAAAGGACAGAGATTGGAAGATGAGGTTGGCAAGACCAAAACTGCGAGCAAGAAAACCAGCAAGACAAATAGGAATTGGCGCATCCTCCCTTTGGGTAGTACGTGTCATTCCCGAGTGAGGAGCTTATCACTCTATCTAGTCGACACTCTATCGTGGCAAGCTCACTCATCCTGGATGCCCTGCCCCCAATAGTGCCGAAGAGAAACTTCGCACACTTCCGAGCGGGTCATCAATCCCGTTGAGTTGGGCGTTGCGTGTGTATTTCTCTGGACTTCCTTACCGCATCGAGGATTTCCTTCGTTCTACTCCGAACGGGAAAGTGGCCGCTGTCGAGGTTTCATTTTATGTCGAGCATCATCCGCCCCAGGCGCCGGGCGGACGCCTGTCTTTGCGTTGTCACGTCTCCGGCCGGGCGTGCCAATATCCTCAGCAAACCGTCTGACAATATTCTCGGGCACCGTCTCGCAAGCATAAAGAATAGAGAGACATAAAAAAAAAGAAAAGAAACTGACACCATTTCGGCCAGCCGAGCGGCAAGCGATGGGGCCCAAACGAACGTGAGCCTTTCAGGGGATCATTTGAGCTTCTGATGACTCGAGGCAAGGTATACTTTCTTTCTTGTTGCTAGGCGGTAATATTCTTTTTCTTCTGGGTGGTTGTACGCATCATGCTGTTCTTACGATACGCTGGCCGTGTTCATACGGCTGCATCACGACGTGCATATCTTCTCTTTACATTCCCCAAAATTTTCCTTGTTTCTCTGTTGTTATTCTTGTCCTCGTCATCGTTGTCGTCGTTGCAGTTGTTGTTGTACTTTAACGTCGACCGCCCTGTACTCGAGAACCACTCGTAGCATCTGAAAGCCCGCAGAAGCAGGCTTACAAATATACTGGGACCTCGGGCTAAATGAAGCACAACAGTGACCAATAAAAATGAAGAACCAGAAACTCAGAGGCAAATGAAAATTAAGTTCTGTGCACAAAGAAAAAACTGTAATCATGCATGCACGCTTTCTGGTGCATAAGCTGTTACCTTTGAACAAAGGCGTAGACGTCTCGGACAAATGTTGCCAGCTTAAAAAGGTGGGCAGGGGTAACGTGCGCGGAAAAGTCTTGCATTGCTTTTTTTTATTGTAATACACTGGATATTCAGATAATGAAAGGAAAAAATATTGAAAAGAAGCAGATTTTAACTTAATCGAAATATGCAAACTAAGTGGACAAATCTTGCTGCCCTCTTTTCCCTCTTCCCCCTTCTTGGAATGCTGGATAATAACTCTTATATTTTTGAGAGCAAGGAGGCTTCTCTGCTTGAATGACTTTGGCGGCGAAGAACAAGGGACCATTAAAAAACGAATATCATCGCATATTTATATTTACGCACAGGTTTTCCTTTTTTTCCCCTTTTTTCTTTCTTCATATCTTCTTATTAAAAATTCAAATGGTCGTCAATACTAGCTGGCTGCTTTAGGCAGCAGCCACGCCTTTACAGCGAACGTAGGGAGAGGGGGGGGGGGGGGGAATCAAAGGCAATGATAACCCCGGGGCGTCCAGGAGACGATCCGCTCAGTTCGGCGTTGGAAAGAGAGGATAACATGGGTGGGGAGAGTACTCGCCGCCGGCCAGATAAAGCACGTCAGAGCCATGTGTCTTTTTATACGTCAGCCACGCGTTCTATACGCTACAGATGCCCGCATGCATCCCTGAGGCAGGGAGTCCGCGACCACAATTGCAAGCACCCCGTCGTGTCTTCGTGTATTGCTTCTTTCCCCCATCTCTTCTTGTGGTTCTGTAGTTTTTGTTTGTATACACACTTCGCTGTCTTCACTCCCGGTTCATCATTCTTTCTCCCTTGCCTACCCACGGTCATAATGGTGCATACCGCACTTATGAGATATTCTTTTACTAGTACTACGCCATTGTTTGTTACTGCGTAATAAGTCAGTACGTAAAATTTCTGAGCTTTGAATCGGGAGCGCATTTATCGCACTCAAGCGCAGTGAAAACCGAGTGGGACGCTTGTACAGGTGTTCTGAGATATCAGCCCCTTTGTCTTTGCTTAACGTATCTCTCTCTCCCTTTGAGCACAGCATCGTACTTCTACTTCATACGGTGACTACTGACCCAGAAATATTTTGGTTAGTATTAAAAAACGAAGAATGAAGCTTCTCTGCATGTAATCAACTCGTTATGTCGTGTGATCGCCAAGCGTGACCTAATCTCGCGTCAGAGTAATTAGGCTCGACACCTCGGCACTAGCAGCTTGCTTGAGTCGGTTTCCTCTGGGTGCCATGTTCACAAAAAAAAAAAGCATCGCAAGCAAGTCAAGAAAGTTTGGTGTTGCGCGCTGTTTTCATCTCCCACCGCGCCCAGTATATTTATATATTTATATATATCTATATATCTACGTATTTGTATATTCTTTCAGTATTCTTGTAGGATGATGACGTTTTCTACAGTGACTTTCATTTTTATACTTCTTCAGGAATATGGTACCCTCTCACTCCCCTCGCGCGCGGCTTGCATCTTCGATCATCCGGTTTCTTGCACGATCAATTTATCATCATCTCACTCGGCAACCAGTGACAGTCTGGTTTCACGCAGGCATATACCTCTGATGCTAGCTGGTCTTATTTATGCTTGGCTCACGTCATAATTTTTTATTGATTTTACTGCCTTCCTTTCTTCACAAAAGTCTCTGGTGTTTCCTCGTACAAGTATATGCACTACTATTCCTCGTTCCCACTGCAGTTACAACGTCTTCTTCTTCTTTATCTTTAAATCTCGCATCTAATCTACAAACTCTCTATTGCTTTCTCCTCACTTATCTTTCTCGCCGATTCCTGATCCCGGTAAGATCCAGTTGAAGGAAAATTGCCTCGGTCGTTAACATTTCATGTCTTTGGCTTTTTGGGCCACTATTATGTTTACTTCCAATTTCGCGAGGTACGCATCCAATTTCGAAATTGGATGGGCAAGTAAAAGTAAGAAAGGAAGAAATCAACGCGCACGCACGCACACACACGCCCCCCCCCCCCCCCCCACACACACACAGACACACAAACACGCGCGCGCGCGCTCGAAGTGAGAACATAGAACGTATTGTTCTGTTCTTTTCCATGACAGCCACCAGACGCTTGCACTCAAGTCGTGCAACGGAGCTTTCCTGGTTGAAAGCCACCGCAGAGTTCTTCTCGCCAAAGCCTCCTATAAGGCCTGCTGCGTGTCCGCTCCTCGCTTTCCTCTCATCTGTCCCTTTGAAACGTTGTAAGATTGACGTTTTGTGCTTTCTTGGGTCCGCAATGCGTAGCGAGGGACATACCGCATGACTGGCTTCGGGAACCTCTGGATCTCCTCGGCCAGCGGTAATAGGCTCTCCCGCCGGCGTTTCCAGTCCCGTGGCCGAGCCTGAGATTCTCCCCTCGGGCTGCTCACTCAGTGAAAATCGCTTCATGGTTGGACAAACCACAAATTTACGCTCCACCGATGCCTTTCTTTTTGTTTTTTTCCACTCTTTCCCTTCCGACAACGCATCTGTGGAAATGTCAGCGCCGGTGATGTTTTCTTGCTTTTGCTTCTTTTCACCTGTATGATTTTCTTTTGGTGTCGTTGCCTATACTTTTGTCATTATTGTTCGATATTGATTTTCTCCTCAGTTTCAGGTTTAGTATGTCACACTGTGCGAGCCCTGTTTTCTTCTCTGACATACTCAGTTGACTATGTTTGATGCAAATCTTAGCCTTCTTTGCATTGTCCGCCAGTTAGAAAAACAGAACATACACTCGAGTGTTCAGACCGTGTGACTGTGAAGATAACGGTCTATGAGACATTCATTGGAACATGCGCTGAGCGCTAAAAAGCAGCGCCTCACGTCTCGGTGAGATGCGATGAGGGCTGCTTTTTGCCTACTTTCGTTGCGGGGAATTCAACGCTTCAGTTAAAACAGGCAGTCGCCAAATGAAAGCTCTGGTAAATGCGAGTTAGTGTCCCTTTCTTAGCCCGTAGCTAGTGAAGCCACGCATGCTGTGCTTTCCGCCGTTCGTTGGAGAAGGAAAAAAATTGGCCGCGTATCTGCGTGCTTCGCTGCAAATGTCGTCTAAAAACGATAGAAGAGGCGCTGCGTGAGATATGGACGCCATCTGGCAATACGTCGGGAAACATGAGTGCTGTGTTGCGGGCTGGTAGTCCCGGCGCAGCGGCAGGCGAAGACCGGCGGTGACCAACGCGACCGGTGGGGACGCCGGCCAGCCCGAACACCCTGTTTGGCGCGATGCGCCGAAGGAGAAGAAACGTCCGCACTCAACGAGTACTCTCCACAAACTCTCTTACTTACATGTCGCCTGGGTAAAACAGGAATGCCAGAGCGGCGCCCCCTGTCATTCGTACAATGCAATACTGAACCGAAACCGAAACACAACATGAGCTTGTGCAGAGGGCACGGAGGAAGACAAGTTTCGGCGCAGTCGCATTTTCAGCGCACCTTAAGAAACTAGGGTTGTAAAATTGTAGGGCGAGTAGGGCCAGAAGGACCGTCACGACGAAAACCTGCCTCCTCAGTCGTATTCGCCTGGAACGTTGGTGTGGCTTCGCGTTCCCTCCTCCGCTCCTGGCCTTTCCACAAAGCTACTGCCTAAGTACGAAGGCCCCTACCGCGTCCTACGTCAAGCATCCCTAGTTAACTATATGATTGAGCCTGTTCAATCATCTACGGACCGCGGTCATCGCGGCCGCGAGACTGTTCACGTCGATCGACTGAAGCCGCATTATGACCCATCAGTTGTGCCTGTTCCTTAGGTCGCCAGGATGGCTCCTTTTCCGCGGGGGAGTGATTTGTAACATGGTAGTGCGTAGACAAGAACGCCTGCGAAAGAAGAAGACGAAGACGGTTGTTGTTGGCGCTCGCGCTTGCTCGGCTGGGACCGCTGATCGCTTCAGCTGTGGCAATCTTTTAATAAACGCGTTACTGTCTCAACGTGAAACGCATACCATCAAGGTCCTTAAAATTGCGTATCTATGCATTTTCTATTAAAGGAACACACCACCTAATACTTACCTAATGATGTTACGCCTCAGATATGCGTAATATTTACTTTTTGATCGACAACGTTCACAAGTATGAACAGCCGTACCAGTTCAAGATGGGTGGGCTGTAAGCAAGTGGTTCAACTTTGGCCGGTTGGCTGAATCGGGTGACGTGCCGACAAACAGAAAGACAGACCAAAATTTCTGCGTTTAAGTTCCCCAAGAAAGACTATCGTCTTTAAAAGAAAAGCAACGCCGCAGCCAAGCCTCTCTATACCTGCGGAACAGCCTCGCCTGTTAAATGATCCAGCGAGTGATCCAGACGTAAATATCCATCCTCAGTGACAACCAGTCTACTAACGAGAGCCTGCCTGGACCAAAGCAGTGTGGATGACACGGATACAAGATAGCATGGTACAACGTTTTCCCTTACATGCCAGGGTCGTCGCCCCAACAACAGTGGGGGAATCGCCAATTAGTCGCAAGCTCTCTGTCCAATTACTGATACACCCCTCTCCACACACCCCTCTCCTCTAGGTTTATAGAGCGAACCTTAAGGGAGACTCAGCGCCGCGGATGCAAGAAAGGTAGACCGGTTTAAGCAGGTCGCATTGGGCCCAAGGGAAAACTGGCGGTTACAGGAGAGAGAGGACAGAAATGCCGGGGCCTTGAATGAAATGCCGGGACCCTAAAGAATGTGTCTTCTCCATTAATTATGTAGCTCTCTCACTCTCCTATATTGGCCTGGCTGCGTGCGTGCGACCTTTCCGGCGGGCGCAAATACAATGCATCTCGGGGGTTACCGGGATGGTTGCACTCCAAGGAGCTCATCTCGTCCGCTAATGTCACTACCTCTGGTCGGTAGCTCCCGAAGATCTGCCTCTGCCTACCACTGAGCCTAACATGCATCGGAGGGGGCACGCTACGCTGCGCGACATATAACGATCGCTCGGTAGAAACACGCGAGCGATCGGAGCGCCGATACGTAGTTGCAAGGCGTGTTGTGCAAGGGGCTGCAGCATTCGCACCGCGGGCGTTGAACCTGTTTCCTTCCGCTCCAACAACCGGTCTTATCTATGTGGACTAATCATTATTTCACTCCTGCGTTTGTGTGAGTGCATAGAGTAAGTACACTGTTAAATTGTGAATGTCGTGGGGTTCGCCTTTTCCGACAAAACTTCCCCTTACTCCATAGGCAGGGACAGTGCACGTCAAACATCTGCGATTGAAGATTTAATTTTTGAAGAAAAAAATCACGCCATATCCACGACGTGAATGATGATTGAGGAGCTGGCTCGGAGATAATCGGGTAAACCGTGAATGCGCGCGAGCGTGCGCATGCTACAGTTGGCTGTGATATATATGTGGTTTGGCCTGCGTTAATATCATCAACAAGGCACTCGTAGAAGACGAGAAAGAAGACTTCTATATCGCGCGAGCTGCGCCTGTAGCGGTCACCTACGGAACTAAGGTTACGCGTACGCCGCGGGACTTTGCCCCAGCTTAAGAACCTGGCGAGCCAGCTCCTGAAAGAGAGAGAAACGTTTATTTGTGTCTCAAGCTGTTGGCATAGTGAGAGGCTTTTCACGCTATTCCAGAGAAGAGAGTCGGCATTGAAGCAAAATGCCTTACAAGTTCTTTAGAATGACGGTAAGTTGAGCTAGAGTTGGTGGCTATTCATCGCCGCAGAAACAAGGAGTGCAGGCACGTACGTGGTGCGCATTTGTTATTTCTGTTTTCATTATCTTGCGTCCATATTTGCAAGTTCTGTTACGATTACGAGTTCAGTTTACCACATCGGAAACTTCCGAAGCCGAGCTTTATGTTGACTAGCCTGCCGGCTTTGCCAAGGCTGGTCGCGCAGCTCAAGGCAAGTGAAAGCGGTCGGCTGCATCGCGCGCATTGTGCAGGAGCGTCTACTTGTACGCAGTTGAATGCACAACCGGACATGGTAATTTTTTTTTTCGTTCGAACTACAGCGCCGTATTTCGTAAGCTAACGTATTTCTATTGCCTCTGCAGACTCCTTCCGAAGTACTCATTAAATAAATAAATAAAATAAATAAATAAATAAATAAATAAATAAATAAATAAATAAATAAATAAATAAATAAATAACACCGCTCCTACACACATTTCGAAGGTGAAAGCGAGATTGGGCATATCGGGTGCTACGACGCCATGCTGTGCTGCAGTATCCTGAAGTCCGCAACTCACTCTGAAAGCCTGCCATCTCACGCTTCAATTTATTTCCCATATAATACGACGTTAGTTAAAATCCTTTCGACAAAAACATGAGCGGAGTGCGTTCAAGCATTTTCTATTTCGCATTCATTAGTAAAGAGAGTAAACGCTTGCCGCGGCTTCTTTTTCAATGCTTAACAGCCCCTGTACAAGCTCTTCCCCTGAAAAAAAAAGAAAGAAAAATAAAGCTACCCACTATGTTTCCGAACTCTGTCTTTACGCAGTGCTTGCCCGGAACTTTTTCAAAGACTCTTGCTGGCCCAGTCCGAATATCCGCAGGCGACAGTCTTGCTTTGTTACTGTTACCGTTCCCAACTTTCGCTTGGCCCTTTTGTTGCGTGCTTCAATTGTACCGCTGAGTGCCGCTGAGAAGACATTGCTGTATAGCGCCGATAGCGAAACACTGATAACGAACGGCGAACGCCAAGGACAGGAAAGACGCTTCACAATCCTAGCTTTACTGGAATTCCACATCCCAGCCGACAAAGTAAGGAAAGTTCGTCCTTGCTTTTCCTCGGTTCCCGAAGCAAACCATTTCCAGTCCTTCTTCCTCTTGTCCTTATATTCTTATTCGCGTTTCGCCGCTGCACTTAGAAAGCCTCTCTTGAGGCGAAAACGAAGTTTCCGGTTTCCACTCAGAGTTCGCGAGAGACGCACCTTTCGAAGTGCAACCCCGGAAAGTAAATTTTTAAGTGATGCACGTTTCAAAGGACCAACCTGGAACCACGGCTAAATTGGAGAGTGGCCGGAGCTGTACTTCGCTACTCAGTTTTTTTCTGCTTCCAAGCGCTCTCTTTGCGCTTGCAGGCTTTCAACTAAAAGTGCCACTGTTTTTACTCATAGCCTTAGCTTCTTTCTTCTCTCTCTTCTTAAGGACGCAACAATATATTTTTATGTGACTGTAATTTGTCTGCTTCTATTCGGCCATCTCGGATCTCTAAGCAATTGCTCCACGTGGCGAGCAACAAATGAACGCACCAAGGGACCTCTCCTTGGTCATCTTATAGTTCCAAACAAAGGGGGAGCTACAGTTTTCGAAGTTTAGGTGCAGCAGCCGTGAAGAACGATAATGATGAATGGATCCTTAACGGCACTAGGAGCAGTTCTGGCCAAAGAGCACCAAGACAATAACAAATAAAGTCACCCCCCCCCCGCCCCCTCCCGTAGACTATTTAGTGTTTGCATTTACAGGTCACCGGAGCCGTTCACAGTGGTGGCAGAGCTGATAGCGACAAAACTTATGGCGCTTTGTTCCCACTGCACCACCTTAGCAAGAATTTTCAGTCGCGTCAGTGTTCTACTAAAAACAAATAATGAGAGTACTGTGAGTTAATGATTATCTAACTGGCAGTGATTCACTCCAGCAGTTGAGTAAAGCTTGTAAGTCACCGCCTTTACCATCACGTATACTTCTCCGGTCACCCGTAAAAGCGTAAGCGGTAAGAAGTGTAAGGAGAAACTAAAGTTCACTGATAATGAGATAACAACAATCACTGCTTTGTTGTTTCTTGCGTGTATTGTATGCAGTTCTGCTGAACGCGTTGTTTCGTTGCCTTTACTTTCTCCTAGATCGACTGTTTTAAGTGTGTTTGGAAAACAAGCTGTGTTATCTGCACGTTATTCACATCACATCGTATTATCACGTATTGTTTGTCCGTGGAGCATTTCGCTGTTTCTGCCAAATGCGAGGAACATGGCTGTAGGGGTAGGTCATTTCTAATCACACCCAATGAAAACACGCACGCACTGTTCTACTGGCGTGCAGGGATAACTGCAGTGATTCGTTCTGCCAATACTCACTTACGAGACTTCCCTCCTATCACACCAATGTTCTTTCACTATAAGAGGTCAACATGTTTCCCAACGCTGCACTGCATCACCATTGTGAAGTCCCACAGTCCTCGTTCCCTTCGTTTGTTGTCGGGGCTGGAGTCATCGTGTCTGCCGATTTCGGTCTAGTTGGGCATTCTTTTTCTTTTTTCTCCTCTTTAATCTGTTCCTTTCCTTTGCTTATTTTCTGCCACTACTGATTTCTTCGTTCTCACGCGAAGGTTTTAGCGGACACCCACAGCGGCGACTCGAGTCGCACGACTTGCCCGCTTCTACATCTAGAAGTACGTCGCAAGCTTCGTCCTCGCCTCCCATTTAATCCCATCGGCCTCGGTCCAACCACAATGCCCTAAGCAACGTGAATGAACATAACATATGTCGAGTAACGCTGCACTGTTTTTTACAGCGAAAGCTGTTATGAGATCATTTCAACGGCCGTTTTTGGCGCCGTAGTTGTCCGCCGCCGCCGCCACCGGTGTCCGTAACCACTATCGCACGAAATAAAAAAAAAAGGAAATAAGAAAAAATTTCCAGGATGGAACGAGGATCGAACCTGGGTCCTCTGCGTGGGAGCCCAGTGTTCTACCACGGGGCCTTGCTGGTGCTTGAAACTGCGCTGCAAAAAGACCCTATACAGGCTTCATGTCGGGAAGGAATCCCATTAACATATGTAATGTAGTGTGGTGGAAGAGTAAAATAACGACCAGGCGTCACACAAACGCGAATTCTGTAACCGGGCATCACACAATGCAAATTGCGCAACCAGTGGGTTGTTGAGTGCTTCCAGCCCATTACAAAGGACTCTGCCATAATTCTTCATCGTAATCAGCCACAGCGTCAACAAAGTGCACATAATGCCTTACAGGTGTTCAGCGAGTACTACGGTTCTCCGCAGAATGACGAAAAATTGCATAGTGGCTGCTTCCCTACTTCACAAAAAATATGATGATTTATAACGTAGTGGGTTCCTGGCAAGTGCACCTCTATTGGTTGCCAAGGAAGCCCATAAGGCTCCCATGATCCATTTCCTCAGGCTCTCAATAAAGTTAATTCCTTCTCTCTCTCGCTCTCCGTTTCTCCGGTTAACGTATGTTATAAAGCGTGGTGGGACAGTTAAATAATGACCGGGCGTAACACAATACGAATTACGTAACTAGTGGGTAGTTTAAAGCTTCCAAACCATTACAAAGGGCTCAGCCATAATTTCATCAACCACCGCAATAATGCACATAATGCCTCACAGATGGTACCTCGCTTCTCCGCAGAATAACGAATAATATCGTGGTGGGTGCTTCCCAACTTCCCGAAAATTATGATTTGTGGCGTAGTGGGTACGTTGCTAATGTACGTGTATTAGTAGCCACAAGAGAGTTTATAACGGGATCTAGAAATGCCGCTCTTCCAGCTTTCGCTGTGACTGTGCTGCGCTTTCCGCGCAGGCCTGGCGCTTTTTTTTTATCATTCTCCGCAGTTCCAATTAGTATCGCGATGGCTCTCTCTGACTAATAAAGAAATGGTTACTTCATCCTGAGTAATAAGGTTTCGCTCACCGAGATATATCGCAGCTGTAACAGCAGAACTCAAGATATGCGCGATCGCCGCTATTACGATCAGTTAGGCGCCACGTTTACTGCATTTGCGATGCTGCAAGAAACGATGATGCAAAAACAGCGACACTGGACCGGATCAATTTCGACCGCTTTTTAAATGCGAAGCATTTCTTAGCGAACCTTTGGCACTTTGAGCGTTTCTATCTATCTATCTATCTATCTATCTATCTATCTATCTATCTATCTATCTATCTATCTATCTATCTATCTATCTATCTATCTATCTATCTATCTATCTATCTATCTATCTATCTATCTATCTATCTATCTATCTATCTATCTACTATCTATCTATCTATCTATCTGTCCTGTCTGTCTGTCTGTCTGTCTGTCTGTCTGTCTGTCTGTCTGTCTGTCTGTCTGTCTGTCTGTCTGTCTATCTATCTATCTATCTATCTATCTATCTATCTATCTATCTATCTATCTATCTATCTATCTATCTATCTATCTATCTATCTATCTATCTATCTACGGCTGGGTGCTCCCATGATCGCCTCCTTAACTTGGTGTAAGCCAAAATTCGCATGGTAGGGTAAGAGGATTTGACAAATATGACTGTTGGGTCATGACATGAATAATGTGAACATTCTGTCGAGTAATACCCTAGTTACACAGCCAAGTTAACCGCAGTTGCGACCAACCACGGTTAACCGCTTTGAACCACGGTTAGCGCCAACCACGGTTCGCCTATGTTACACGGCGCACAAGCGACCTCGGTTAAAGCGGACTTGCTTTCGCGTGAATGGCTCTGCGTCTGGCGGCAGTCCAATGTTCAATTCGGCGGTTATTGCCGCGTCCACTTTCGCATTCCTTGAGGTGCTCCGCAGATGACGCTAATTGTTTTCCCAAAGCCTAACAGGCTTTCTGTGGTTCGTGCAGTCCGATTCGTTCATTTTTCACGAACGCTCGCGGCGTACACACGTCCTCCATGGAGGCCGCCATTTTCTCGGTTAGCAGCCAAACCGAGGTCGCCATGCTCGGTTTGATACAACCGCGGTTAGCGGCATAACCGCGGTTTCGCGTACCGTGTAACATAAGCGAACCGCGGTTACATTAACCGAGGTTTAGGCTGCCTGTGTAATACCCTTGTTACACAGGCAAGCTAACCGCAGTTACGACCAACCACGGTTGACCGCGTTGAACCACGGTTAGCGCCAACCACGGTTCGCCGATGTTACACAGCGCACAAGCGTCCTCGGTTAAAGCGGACTTGCTTTCGCGTGAATGGCTCTGCGTCTGGCGGCAGTCCGGCGTTCCACTCGGCTGTTATTGCCGCGTCCACTTTCGCGTTCCTTGAGGTGCTCCGTAGATGATGCAAATTGTTTTAGGGGCGAAGCTCCTCAAGGCGGCACCCGTTCGTCCCTTGTATTTGTCGTAGTCGTAGTGCGTAACCAGTCGTAACTACATATGTACTCCTACGATACAGGCGTCATATCAGATTAACGCCTGTGTTTCCAGCGTTGGCTCCGCTTTTATAGCGGTCTAATAAACATTACATTTGTATTCCTGTGATTCAGCAAGCTACATTGAAGCATTGCTCGACCACGGAGGAATACATTAACGAAAGTTACGTATGATATTCACATGATTGCACCATAAAGTACCCTTAGTTTCTATAATACTGACGTATGTACTCTAGCGTGAAGGCTGACGTTACGTCGCACCACAAGTTACCCTTTAAACGCCAGTGTTGTCGACGTGCCTGGTAAACCGACAATGTGCACACAGCTACTATACTTACAAAAACGCACCGATCCACCTCGTAACGCTGGGCTCAAAGCCATAAAATATAGCATAGAAGTACTTGCTGACTGCTTCGCATGAAACCGATTCCCACAGCGCGTGGGATCTGCCGAATTTTTTTTTTAGCTTTGAGACGTGTGATGCTGCTCTTTTATTTTTTATACGACGTTAACATACGCCCCAAAATAATTAAAGCTACGACGTTTAACTTTTATCATGAAGTGTAGCTGAGTTTACGCAGCAATCCGAGCCTAATAACGCGGAAGCTGAAACCTAAGATTTTATACCCAATCTCTCTGCCTCGTCGCATTAGTAAGTATGACTCGACGGTTCTGCATCTGATCATACGGTTAATATCTCTAAGTGATGGTTAACGAGGTTGTCTCGACAAAGCTCCTTTAGTTGTAGTTATACCTTCCGTATTATTATCGTGGATACCTTGACTAGGTAAAGCATCGTCGGCTTATGTCTTTTGACATCTAACGGTCAGAAAAAAAAGTAATGCCATCGAGGCATCGCTTGCTAACTAGGTTCCTTATTGGGGCAGCATTCATTGCCACACTCCACGTTAGTTTTTAGCCTGAATAAAGTGGTGCAGGAGGAAAAGAGCAAGACTGACCGACAAGCGGGTTCGAGTGCGAAGATTTTATTATTCTGACACACTATTCTAATGTTATAGTATGTTATCCTGCAATATGGTCTGATATACTTTGATACACCAGAATGTGATTTACTATATATGTCGTATGGAACATACTGGCTATAACAGTTGAATCAAGAGATTCATAAAAGTCGCGCGTTGCTTTGCATAAACTACATTTCGTGCAGTTACCAATGCTAGGCCCACGGCAATCGCGTGCTGATGATAATGGTTCAAAAAGGGGACATGTGGACGTCAGGAGAAAACGTTTGCTGCGGCTATCAAACACCAGAATGTGATTTTCTGCGTCGTATGGAACATACTGGCTATAACAGTTGAATCAAGAGACTCACAAAAGTCGCGCGTTGCCTTGCATAAACTACACAGCGTGCAGTTACCAATGGTAGACCCACGGAAATCGCATGCTGGAGATAATGGTTCAAAAAGGGGACATCTGGACGTCAGGAGAAAACGTTTGCTGCGGCTACCAAGTCTTTCGAGCTTTTGTTTCCCACTGAATTTCTTCTGTTTGATACACATGATGTGGCGTGACAAGTAAGAATAGAGAAGGCAAACAAAAATATTGGTGGGCCACTCAATGAGTTTGTATTTGATTTTCTACATCACCGTGAGCAAGCGGTCACACGAAAAAAAAGAAAAGAAAAGAAAAGAAAAGAAAACGTAAGTTCGAGACAACGTACCAAACACCTATGATTTTGAGAATGATGTTTTGAGCAGCAGAGACGTAAAATTAAGGAGAGCGCCCGAGTTAGAACGCAATGTACCCACGATTACAGAAAAGGCAGAGTAACATTTGCCCGGCTTCTTCACCAAGGCATTTCGTTTTCGTTCCATCACCTTTTCTATATTTATGGCCCTTAGTGTTGTCCTCACAGCGGGTCACAGCCAAGGAACATATAGCGTATAGCAGGGTCGATAGCTGGGCTAGTTGGTAGGGTTTCATTTTAGAGTGAAGCACCACAAGAACAGAGACGAAGTTACACGGACACAAAAAGCGCTTGCTATGCCCGTCTAAGCTCGTCTCTGCTGTTTGCACAGCGTCAGTCTAAAATGGAGCCCAGGAACGCCTGCAGGTACGCCAGAAAACGAGTTGGGTTTTCGTCTCTTGTTGTTTTCGCTGTTACTGCTGCTAGTTTAAACTTGCTACGCGGGAATTTCGTCACATTGCCCACTCCTCCCCTGACGTCCACGGCGCCTGCCCTCGCAAACGAGAACTCGGAAGACACGGTCGCCGGTGCCGTGCAAGCACCTTGTTGCGTCGAGGAGGGCGAAAGAAAACCCTTTATACGCCGTTGACCCCCCCAACCGAGTAGCACATCTGCGCCCTTTGACTGGCCGACATGACAACAACGCTGGTGCTAACAAAGGAGACAAATGGATAAGGAGAACGTTCACTTGCAATGCAGTGGAGAGCCAAGGAGCGTAAAAAATAACGGCTGCACGAAGAAAGATGCTTCAGAAAATGTAGCGATGGCAGCTCATTAGAAACGAAAACCCCGTGCTCTATATATTCGTCCGACTTGTACGCGTTACAGAAAATGAGTAACCGATTACAATTACAATTACTTCGTTTAAAGTGTAATTGACTACAGTAGTTGCAATTACAGCCCCAGAAGAGTAACTGAGCAATTACTGAAATGTAATCGATTACTTTCGCGTTGCTTTCCTTCAACATTTTATTGCCGTAGCACAAATAACACGAGTTTACTCAGGCTACAACGAACAACTGTGGCTTGCATGGTAGAGAGAAGGCTGGGGGCTCGCGTGAAGGCTGGGGAGCTTACTGTGGCTTCTGTGATATAGTGTTACGCGTTATTAACTTTCAGCAGGAGTCGTTTTTCAAAGTTGTCATCGCTGATTCTTCCACGTTTCCTCGTTAAGAGGTCAGCTGCTACACTGAACACTCTCTCTATGCACGTGTTGGAGGAAAGGGTTCTATTATAACGGAGGAACGCCCTGCGCACCAGGTCGTAATTGCGCACTGCTTCTATGCTAGTGTCCATTCTCTCTGGGAAGCGTCGCGCTTCGCTTTTGCTGGCTCTCGGGTAAGGTGTTGGAAGTAAGCCAACGAAAAGGTAAAAAAAAGAAGGCTCTGTAGGGACCACCGTCTGATAGGACAGGCAGTCCCTGCAGAGCGGTCGCATATTATTTGGGAAAAAAATTGCCGTAGAAGAATGGTTAGAACTCGATTTTGGAAAATAAAGTAATTGATTATCTGTAATTAATTACAAGAAAATCTAATTTATTTACCCAGAACTTGACTGTTTCGAACAAGTAATCGATTATATTACAAAATTACAAGACAATGTAATTGATTAGAAGTAATCAATTACTTGTAACGCGTTACGTGTAACTGATACCCATAGGAGTGCGCACAGGGAGAGGGGTGCTGCCCCCCCCCCTCCCCCTATAATACCTCGTCATTGCACTGCGTTCTGATCGTATGGGCCTCAGAGGGAAAGGGTAGGGAGCGAGAGGAGGCGCTGCGGTGCAATTTCTCCCAGTGGGTTGTTATTCGTAAGTCACCAGCATTTTGGTCTAGTCAAAGTCTCGCACGCACGCACGCACGCACGCACGAACGGACGGATCGTGCGGATAACTCTCTATTCAATAGATCCGGTGCTTTGTAAGTATCAGAATAAAATAGGAAACGAGATGTGGTAAACGTCTCTTAAAAGCTTGCAATACCAAAACTGACTGTCTTCGCTGTTATAAGACCCAACCTGAGCAATCATACTCCACCAATTAATATTAACAACTTTTGTTGAGGCAGCAAAATATGGAATTAACACCGCTTGCTGCACAAAAGTGCTTCATTGTATTGAGTGCAAATGCAACAAAGTTGAGGAAATTTCAAATGTCCCGTGAAATGAGAAAAAGTTAATCTACGCAATGTGGTTGGATGCGCAATACAAATTGAAAGGCAACAGAGTATAGCCTGATGCACATATATTTTGAATGAATCTAGAAGTCGTATGCACAACGTGTAAAGTGAAGGTTCCAATCTGCAAAACTCGTATATCAACAGAGCTACCACTAGGGATTAAAAGAAAAAGAAAGTACAACGAAATGTACACTGGACAGCCTTTGTATATCTTCGTTGCAAGTTACTTAGCTACTGTTAGGTTCTTGTTATGGATTTGATATTTGCTGTCCCTTCTCTCGGCGAAAGTATCTTGCTTAGAGTTGGACGAATTGAGATGCATTATCTGTTTTCTTTCTTTCGCAGGTAAGCTCATCTTTCCTCTGTTTCTCGAAACACCTAGCAACTGAAGGGCATAACATCGGCCACACAGGAAGACAAGTGCGGCAAGTTGGGCAGGTTGGTAAAGATGCATAATTTCAAATGGGACACTGATGCAAAAGACAGACACGTAGACAGCACGAGTGCTAACTTCAAACCACGTTTATTTCGGAACACACAAGAATATGTACTGTCACAAATCACAGCGATCTCACGCATCATGCTCTTATAATGACAGTACTAAAAATACTTTAAACTACCAAGAAAAAACAGTGATACTACCGAGGAGAAAATACTGCATTCATGCTCGTCTAACGTCAATTGCGGTTGCATTGTTGGGTTTCCGCTTTATTAAAATCTAAGAAACATTAAATGTGTACTCCCGTGACTCGGCAAGCTGTCGTGTAGCGTCTCTCGATCGTCACCGCAAATATGCCAACGAACGCTTCTCGTACTTGTTTTCGATAAATATGACGCATGCGCTGTAACGTAAGCTGAGCGGCAATGACCGGCACAAGAAATTCGCGAAACAGGACAGTGTTTCAAGTGGATGATTCGTTCCTCATGAGGCTAGACAGCGATAGACAAAGAAAAAAGATAAACCAAGAAGAAAAGCAAATAGGGCCAGTGCTGTGTACACTGCCGGGCGGCAAAGGAGTCGCTTCCCGGCTCTTAGCGGGCACAATAGGTCTTTCTCAAGCTAGCGGTGCACTCTGGGCTGTAATGCGGATCCAAGTCCTGGCTGACTACGATAAACACAGCCGGCCGGCCGTTCCGCGCGGCTCATGCACAATTGATATAAATTGAGCCAGATTCAGCGCGCCTGGTCCGTTCGTCGTTCCCAGGGGCTGGCCCTTGCAGAGTGTTGCCGTCCACCTCTCCTTTTCTCTCGCTCTCTGTCTTATTCTCTCTGTCGTTCTAGAGCTCACTCTATCACCATATGGCTCATTCTCTCTCTCTGCCATTGTATACCCGTACCTTGGTAGTCGGGAACGACAGTGGGACTAAGCACGCGTGACGTGTCGCGCGCCCGCTATCTATCCTCTCAGATTCCACGCGTCCCCGCGATAGCGTTATAAAATCTCGCCAGCCACGTGACGCGCTAATGCTAACTGATAAAAACGGCAACCTGTGCTCACTCTGAATGCGCGACTTTGGACATATGCTGCGCCCGTGAAATCCCGTTTCCTCGGTAACTTCGTCCCTTTTCGACCGTCGTTCTTTGTTTTGTTCGCGCATTGGCGTCGGATTTAAGTTGATTAGGCAATAAGAAAGAGGAGTTCCAGCTGTTTGATGGAACACTTGCGAAAGGCTGAGACCTAATGCATTTTGCCGGGCTACTGGGAATTCTGAGCGTTGGTGCATCGCCAGAGCTTAAACGAAAAAAGGAAAAAAAGAAAACATGCATACACGAAAATAGAAAGGGATAGTGGGAACACTGGTACCGTTCTTACTGTCCCTTTTCCTGTACGTATCTGAATTTTTGTTCGCTTAAGTGCTGAAAATTCCTCACAGGAAGGCCAAGTTTGCTGCTCCAGGTGGGTATGATGAGGAGTGAAGTTATACACAGGGTGTGCTACCAACAATAAACTTTAGTGCGAACACACCACACCGCTCAATATACAAGTATTTCAATGAGACTAATGCCTCTAGGAATGCTCAGAATGGGTGTCAATTGCTCAAGAAAGTACGCGAGAGTGGACCGGAGAGAGCGAGAACCGTCAGAACGGTGTAAAAAAGACCTGTTAGTTCGTTCATGTTAGTTCGTTGGTGCACACATCGCAGCAGCTTCACGTCGAAGATACGCCCCACGGTAGTATGCTTCCTACAAAAGAGCTTCGTTTACTTGTGCTGGCTGCCGTACACGCACAAACTCACGCACTTCTCCGCATAACGACCGGCGGCGCACTGGCACCAGACACACAAAGCTCCGCTAACGACGAAACATTGCCGCTGCTGATAAATATGGCTGCAGGCCGACAGGACACAAAAGTGTCATGTGACAATCCTTATACGAACATTGCATGTCGTCTATGTTTTCTGGACCACTGTCTGCCCTCCTACTTATCCTCATAGTCCCCCTAAAAGGTCTTGGCGTTAGTTGATGCGCTTTGCGATCGCTTCTTGATGTCCCGCCAACCTATTCCGCAAGCAAACTGCTACACCCTCGTCAGTCGGGGAACAGCGCTGACTTCGGCAGTTAACCCTTATAGAAGTCCCTCTCTTAACAGGCCTCTCCCATAAGGATGCTGTAGCTTGTGATCCTTTGAAGAAACACGTAGCGCACACTCGAGGGAATTAGCACAGACCTGACTGCACTGTGGCAAGCGATCTGCCGGTTTGATCACATGTGCATGGAACACCCACCTTGTGATTACGTCAGGGATCATGCTCTCGTGCCCCGCCACGGTGGTCTAGTGGTTATGGCGCTCGACTGCCGACCCGAAGGTCGCGGGGTCGAATCCCGGCCGCGGCGGCTGCATTTTCGATGGAGGCGAAAATGTTTGCGGCTCGTGTACTTAGATTTAGGTGCACGTTAATGAACCCCAGGTGGTCGAAATTTGCGGAGCCCTTCACCATAGCGTCTCTCATAATCATATCGTGGTTTTGGGACGTTGAACGCCAGATATTATTATTATCGTGCTCTCGCCTTTCCGCAAATATGAGCGTTCCCAAAATAATGTCACACCAACACCTTCGCGAAAAGTACCGGAAATTTCTTTATTTAGTTAGCACATTTGATATAATCATTTTCTCAGTAACAACACGAGTAAATAAATTATAGAGGTATTTGGAAAATCCAGATAACCACCATTTCGGTGTCAAAGGCACAATGTTTTGTGTTTGTCTTGATATGTTTAATTCCAACAGCAGAAACTCCTTTAAGCCAAACAGAGAGATGAAATTACCTCGCTTTGCCCACATTTGATCTCAAGACTAAGAACGCCAGCGACGGATACCGATAATGCCACTTGTCATATTTCTCAGCCTTTTTTTCTACCACTGCTATGTGCCTCTTCTGGCTGACCCTTGACGAATTTATACAGGCCTGTCACTAATTTCAAACGACGAATCTGGCTTAGGCTCCTGTTTTAGTGGGCCATTTTCACATTACCTTTCTTCTTTTTGCTGTATTTCTGTATAATCTTATACACACATTCATCAGGTGATCTTGCAATCTGTCACAACAGAGAAGTTCTTTTCTCACTGTCAAAGCGACCAATCTGAGACGTTGCCTCTACGACGGGTCTCTCTGCATCGCTCAAGTATCACATGTCAACACACACAAAATTAAACGCGGAAAGAATAAGTCTTGCACAGAGCAGCAATATTCTGAACACTACGAAAAGAAGAAAGATTCATTGTTTGCAGGAGTTCGTTTCCCCCTCGTGTTCGGTGACCCAGAAACTTTCCCAAATCGATGTAGAGGGCCTACCTAATTACCCTTCATTCACTTCCACTCCCGCCGGACTCAAACATCTCTTCGGCCGCGCTCAACACTAGTTCGCGATAACCGAGTCCTACCCTCCTACCCACGTGACCTCATAGTCCCTGCAAATTCAGTACCGCTGCGCAGAAGGCACCTCTCCCGCGGCTCTTATGCGCGCCAGGATGGTAAAGTGGACCGGCGCGCAAACACGCACGCGTCCGCCCAGAAACATTTTTGGGGAGTGAAGCGGAGCACGCATGGGAATGCAACAAAGGAAGAAGGAAAACCGTGGGAACAAAAGAAAGCGGAAGAACGCAAACGCGAACAAACTTTTTTCGCACCGCCACACGGCGCGTATAGGAACAGGCGCCAGCATCACGCCCTGGTTGGAGTAACATATAAGACAAAGCTCATGCAAACACGAGGCGGCTATAGAGTGCGGCATTTGGTCTTGCGCGCACCAAAGCTCAGCCAGCACGAGCGCAACGAAAGAGGGCGTGCCGGCATTGAATATTCTGGCGGGAGCATATTGCGACGAGCGAGAGTTGGGCAGGACTCCTCCGCAACGTTGTGAGCACCAACGCCTGCACTGCATGGTCGCCTTGCAAGGCTGGAGGTACATGATAAACTCACCGGAAAAGGGATGAAGAAAAGTGTGTGTAGCGTTCTAAGTGAATGTAGCACCCTGTTGCTGTAGGCGGTACCACGCCGCAGTTTTAAACGAAGTTAAGGAAAGTTAAATAAGTGATACAGCGTCCAAGCAGTGAATGATTTAATATCCTATACGCAGGAGTACAACAGGAAGCTTGAAGAAAGAAGGAAGGAAAGAGAGAAAAAGTGAAAAGATACGAGTGAACCACCTCATAGATATTTTACATCAGTCGAATGCGATTTAGTTTATTGAAGTGTGCTACATCAAATGCCCGTTTTTCGAAAATGAATTTTTACTCACCGATTTTCACGTCACTGTGTACTTGTGATGTGATAAGTGGCCGTGTGTGAAGGGCCAAGTGAACAGTGAAGCGCGGGAAACGCGTTTGAACGGCGCGCCTCTGAGACCATCGAGGAAGACGACAGGTGGAATCGGTGCGAGACGCGGTGGCGCGAGACGTGGTGGAAGGAGACGGGAAAAAGAAGGGGAAGAAGATAGGCAGACGTGGCCGGCGATCGAAGGACCAGGGCGCGGGAACAGAGACCTGTCGGGTTCCGGACTCGAGGTAGCAGCAGGTTCCCACCTGGGGCCAAACCAGCCGTCCAAGCACCTGTGGCCAAACCAGCCATCCAAGCACCTGGGGCCAAACCAGCCGTCCTCGTACCTGGGGCCGACCCGGGACCACCTCGGGCCTGGCGTGGTTGAAACGTCGCCAGGACGTTCCCGCCAGGCGAGCCACGTGTCTACCCATGCAGAGCCTCGGCCAGCATTCGTGAGCAGCGTGGCAGGAGCCATGCGCGTTCAAGGTCAACCACCCCGGTGGTGAGCAGCGCTGCCGACCGCAGCTAGCAGCGCAGCTACCACGCTACCCAGGCATCGAGTGCCTTCGCTCAACGTCGTTGAGACGTCAGCCCTCTCCCAGGACTTGACCTCCGCTATGCCCCGGTGAACTCACTCATTGCTTCGTTCTATCGTTGACTTTTCGTTAGCACTCTTAGCACTTGTTCTATTTCTTTACCATCATTAGAGTTCCCTCATCCTCTGTAAATACATTAATTTTCTTCAGGCATAAACGGCCTCGTTATTGTCCCGATGACTGTTAAGTCATCGTGGTTCTTTTCCCACAAACACGAGCACGTCGTTTAGAGCTCTGTCTCGCCATTACAGCTCGTTACATTGGCGTCCAAGGCGACAGGACGAAGCCGTTTATTGCATTATTAGTCGCAGGAGTTTGTGCATTTCGCTAAGAGTATAGAAGACCGATCAAAGATGAGTTCGGATCTAGTGAAACTGGCATTGCGCATGGGGCTAGAAGGAGCTGAGCTCAAGGCTTGGGTAGAAGAACGGGAGGCTCAAGCTCGAGACGATAGGGCGGCAGAACGCGAAGTAATTAAGGAGAAGATGGAGGAGATGGAGCTCGAGCGGAAACTTGAAGCTGAAGCTCAGAGGACTTTACAGCTGCGTCTGCAACTTGCTCAGGCTCAAGGCGTTAGAGAGTCAGTGGTAGCTGACGAAGGCCGACAGGTTCGAGCATCGTCTAACGTCAATCCTCACAATTTTATGCCAGGGTTCAATGAGAACCGGGATGACTTAGACGCGTACCTCAAGAGATTTGAGAATATTGCTACCGGTCAAGATTGGCCAAAAGACAAGTGGGCCACGGCCCTAAGTTTGTGTTTGAGTGGAGAAGCGCTCAAGGTCTTTGGTCGTCTGGCTCCAGAAGAGGCACTCGATTACGACAAAACCAAGTTGGCGCTCTTGCAAAGATTTCGGTTCACCGCAGAAGGCTACCGTGAAAAATTCCGGCACAGCAAACCACAAGATGGTGAAACGGGCGTGCAGTACGCCGCGAGGCTAACAAGTTTCTTTGACAGATGGGTCGAGATGTCGAAGACGGAAAAAGAGTACTCAGCCGTTCGGAACCTCATAGTAGCGGAACAGTTTATGAACAGCTGTCATGATAAAGTGGCACTATTTCTGCGAGAGAAAAACTGCCGCAAGCTGGAAGAGATGGCGGAAGCCGCCGACAATTTCCTGGAAGCGCAGCGACAGACAAACTTGCAGATTTTCCGGGAAAAAGCGGAGAATACCTCGGCAGGAAAAGGCGCAAACACAACATCAAAGGTTCCAACACGATGTTTTGTGTGTGACAAGCCCGGCCACATAGCTGCAGAATGCCGATCTCGGAAGAGGCAACCATTCTGTGGGTTTTGTCACAAATCTGGGCACGACAGTCAAGCGTGCACCAAGAAAACCACCACCACGCGGAAAACGTCATGTATATGGTCGCAGAACCAGAACTGTAAGGAAGTCAAGGAAGTAGACGACGACAAGAGCGAAGATTGTATGGCTAGCGCTGTGAAGATGAGACCAAAGATGACTAAGCGACCGATGCCAGTGTTGCAAGGCATCATATTTGGAAAGATGGTATCAGTATTGCGAGATACGGGAAGTGACACGATGGTTGTGCGTCGTTCTCTTGTACCAGACGAAGCACTTACGGGAACCACGGCTACGTTGTTCTTGGCGGACGGAAGCAAAATTACGGTTCCAGAGACAACGGTGGAAATTTTTTCACCCTACTTTTCAGGCGTATGCACCGTAAAATGCATGGAGTCCCCATTGTACGACATCATCGTGGGAAATGTACCCGGATCACGTCAGGCTCATGACCCAGATTCAACATGGGAAGAGAGACTGGCTGCAGCGGAATTGGATTCGGACAGCACGACCCGTGTGAAGTATAAGAAGAAAGGCCAACATTGGAAACCCTTCTTGAGTGGCATCAAGAGTGCAAGGTCCCAGCCAAACTCAGCAACACTCAAGGTCGACACTTTGAAGATGACGAGAGAGGAGCTGAAAGCTGCGCAAGCAGAAGATAACACCTTGGATACCTGCAGAGACAAAGTCGGACAAGTTTATTTTGGAAGAGGATCAACACGGTATTCGTTTACCGCAGAAAAGGGGCTACTCTACCGCCATTACCGGTTATCCTCTGGCAAAACGGTAAAGCAGCTGGTCGTTCCCAGTAATCTGCGTAGTCAAGTGCTTGAGATGGCTCACGAAAGTTTGATGGCAGGACATCAAGGCATCAAACGAACGACTGATCGTGTGCTGGGATCGTTCTATTGGCCTGGAGTACAGGAAGAAATTAAACGCTACGTTCGCTCATGTGATACATGCCAAAGAACGTATCCAAAAAGTAAACTAGGCAAGGCACCACTGGGCCAAATGCCACTGATTGATACTGCATTCGAGCGAGTAGCGGTAGACATTATCGGTCCCTTGAAACCAGTTTCTAACAGAGGTAACCGATACATACTGACGATGGTTGACTTTGCCACCCGCTACCCGGACGCAGTGGCTCTGCCCGCTATTGCTTCGGCGACTGTGACAGAGGGCCTGTTGGAAATGTTTTCGCTCACTGGATTTCCCCGTGAGATTCTATGCGATCGGGCGTCCTGCTTTACGTCCGAGTTGATGAGAGAAGTAAATGACTCGCTGTCCATCAAGCATCTGAATTCGACACCCTACCACCCCATGTGCAACGGGATGGTGGAAAGATTCAATGGCACGCTGAAACAGATGCTGCGTAAACTCTGCCAAGAGGATCCGAAATCATGGGACCGGCTGCTGATACCACTCCTGTTTGCGTACAGAGAGGTACCTCAAACCAGCATGGGATTCTCGCCCTTCGAACTTATCTATGGAAGATACGTTCGAGGCCCTCTACGCATATTGAAGGAGATGTGGACAGGAGAACACATCAGCGACGTAATGAAAACAACATATGGCTACGTCTTGGATCTTCGAGATCGTCTTGAGAAGACCTTGCAAGTAGCCCATGAGAACCTGTCCCAAGCAAAGAAAACCCCAAAGAGATACTACGATCGGGGGAGCAAGAACCGTCAACTCGAAATTGGAGATCTTGCTCTGATCCTACTTCCTACCACGGAAAACAAGTTATTAATGCAGTGGAAAGGGCCGTTCAAAGTCGTTGGGAAAAAGGGTAACCACGACTATTTATTGGATCTGGGACATGACAACAAACTGTTCCACATAAATATGTTAAAGCGCTATGAAAAACGGCAGCCGCAAACAACCTCTCAGACAGCATCTTTCGTGGTCATGGAAGAGGAGGAGACAGACACACCACTACGAGTTTGCAGGGCAACTCGAAGCGTTGGCGTGGAAGCAATACCTATAGCCGAGGGGCTGGAAGAAGAAAAGCGTGTTGAGCTTGATAAGATTCTAGCTGCTTATGACGATGTCTTTTCCGACATACCTGGAAAGACAAACATTTTGGAGTGCCGCCTTCAGTTGACAACATCTGAACCTATTAACACTCCACAATACCCTTTGCGGATAGCAATGAAGGAAGTCGTCGAGAAGGAAGTTCAAGACATGCTGAAGCTTGGCGTCATCGAGCGATCGAATTCTCCCTACAATTCACCACTTGTTCTCGTCAAGAAGCCGGATAACACTTATCGTACCTGTGTGGACTTTCGGCGTATCAATGAGATTCTGATATCCGATGCCGAACCCATACCACGAACGGATATAATGTTCACAGAGGTCGGCACCAAGAGATATTTTTCGAAGTTCGATCTGACGAAAGGCTATTGGCAAGTTCCACTCCATCGGGCTTCAAGACCAGTCACTGCCTTCTCGACGCAGTCGGGACATTACCAATTCATATATGCCTTTCGGCATCAAGACGGCTTCCGCAGTGTTCACGAGATTAATGAGGACTCTTCTTCTTGGTATTGAAAACGTAGTCCATTACATTGACGACGTTCTCATAGCTACAGAGACCTGGGAGGAGCACGTGGAGACTTTACAACACTTGTTGCAGCGAGGCCGTGAAGCAGGACTAACCATCAAGCCTCAGAAATGTGAAATCGCCGTGGAATCCATCATCTTCTTGGGTCATCGGTTGGGAGGCGGAACTATTCAACCAGTAGAAAGTACAGTGGCAAAGATTGCTAACGCAACTCGACCTGAGACCAAGAAGCAGCTGCGATCTTTCCTAGGATTAGCTGGATATTACCGCGATTTAATACCCAGATATGCAGAGAAGGCCCATCCTTTAACAGAGTTGACCAAGAAAAGAGAGAAGAACCAGATTTTGTGGACCCCAGAAAGAGAAGCGGCTTTCAAGACACTGAAGCAAGCCCTTGCGTCGGGACCAATAGTACGAGCTCCTGATCCGAAACGCATCTTCGTACTGCGTTCGGATGCGTCTGATACTTGTATCGGGGCAGTTCTCATGCAGGAACACGATGGCATACTACATCCAGTGTCATACGCCAGCCGACAGCTCTTGCCCCGAGAACGCAACTACTCCACCATTGAACGAGAATGTCTAGCACTAGTCTGGGCAATAGAAAAATTTCACATCTTCTTGTACGGAACGCAGTTTGTCGTACAAACGGATCATCAACCGTTGCAATATCTAGCTAAGGCGAAGCACCTGAATAGCAGAGTATTAAGGTGGAGTTTGGCTATACAGGAGTATTCTTTTGTCATTCAACATATTAGAGGCTCAGAGAATGTAGGAGCCGACTTCATGAGTAGGTTGTAACATAAGCCTGCACGGAAGTGTTACAATGTTTTTTTCTTGTGTGTATTCGAACATTTCTTGTGGACTTGCGGACGTGTGTTCACCATGACAGTGCAGTGTTCTTGCGGGACAAGTGGTCAATGCGTCTAAAACATACTTGCAAAGTTTTTTTTTTTAGAAAAAAAACTTTTTTCCCGAAAGAGGGGCATGTGTGATGTGATAAGTGGCCGTGTGTGAAGGGCCAAGTGAACAGTGAAGCGCGGGAAACGCGTTTGAACGGCGCGCCTCTGAGGCCATCGAGGAAGACGACAGGTGGAATCGGCGCGAGACGCGGTGGCGCGAGACGCGGTGGAAGGAGACGGGAAAAAGAAGGGGAAGAAGATAGGCAGACGTGGCCGGCGATCGAAGGACCAGGGCGCGGGAACAGAGACCTGTCGGGTTCCGGACTCGAGGTAGCAGCAGGTTCCCACCTGGGGCCAAACCAGCCGTCCAAGCACCTGTGGCCAAACCAGCCATCCAAGCACCTGGGGCCAAACCAGCCGTCCTCGTACCTGGGGCCGACCCGGGACCACCTCGGGCCTGGCGTGGTTGAAACGTCGCCAGGACGTTCCCGCCAGGCGAGCCACGTGTCTACCCATGCAGAGCCTCGGCCAGCATTCGTGAGCAGCGTGGCAGGAGCCATGCGCGTTCAAGGTCAACCACCCCGGTGGTGAGCAGCGCTGCCGACCGCAGCTAGCAGCGCAGCTACCACGCTACCCAGGCATCGAGTGCCTTCGCTCAACGTCGTTGAGACGTCAGCCCTCTCCCAGGACTTGACCTCCGCTATGCCCCGGTGAACTCACTCATTGCTTCGTTCTATCGTTGACTTTTCGTTAGCACTCTTAGCACTTGTTCTATTTCTTTGCTATCATTAGAGTTCCCAAATCCTCTGTAAATACATTAATTTTCTTCAGGCATAAACGGCCTCGTTATTGTCCCGATGACTGTTAAGTCATCGTGGTTCTTTTCCCACAAACACGAGCACGTCGTTTAGAGCTCTGTCTCGCCATTACAGCTCGTTACAGTACTTTTACAAGCACCGGAGTATTTCACTTACGATGAGTGTCACAAATTAGCGTGTTATAAAGCGCGCGCGCAGCCGCTTTCAAGCAGCTACGAGACAGAACAGCGCGAGCCGCGCGACCAAGAAGCACGAAATACGAAAAAACAAGCATCTAAAGACGCCGGCGCGCCGCATTCTCCTCACCCACTCGAGCCAGACGCAGTCAACACGATCGAACGCCCGGCAAAGCCTGGATCTTTCTAGAAGGAAAGGGTGACGCATCCGCTAGCGATGCCGCCGCGATTCGAACCTACGAGAAAGCTCTCGCCCTTTCTCCAGCCTCAGCTGTATTGCACGCCGAAGAACTCTCCCGACGCTTCTAGAAACCGGAGGAGAAGGGATAAAAGCGTGCGACGATGACGAGTCGGGAGGTCAGTGAAGAAGTGAAGGTCGAGAGAGTCAGCGAAGGAGTGAGCGAGTCAGTCAGCCCGGTGATGGTGAAGTTACGCTAAGTGTGGCTCCGTTAGCCAAAGAAGACGTGTTTATGATGGTGTGCGGTCAGTCGCTCGTCGTTCTGGAGGGATCCGATGACGACACCGTGTGAGCCGTGACAAGTCACGACGACGGTTGAGCTACGACGATCAACGCTGGAGCTGGCGTGAGTGTTTCCTTGAAGAGAAGCATTCGATTACCGTCCAAGTATTGCGGACTGGATACGCCATTGTATATTCAGGACTTTAACGGTCATTGAATAGTTGTAATGGATGCGATTGCATTTGTAGCGTGTGATCTGTTTGTTTAGCTCCCGTCGTGTAAACACCATCAGAGTTATATTGTGAAGTTGTAACTGGTACCAGCCGAGGGTGCATGTGTTTGTATTATTTGTATTGCCTTAACTGAGAATATATTTCGTTTTCATTTGTGTTATCGACTCTCGGCTCTGACTCGGTCTTTGGACCACAACCGGCGTTCGCTGGCGCACCAAAGGACCAACTCTAAATTGTCCGCGCTTTCGTGGTGCGTTTTCGGAGGGCTGTGACGCCAGCCCTTAGAATCCGCCCGGCGATTGCAGTCCCCATTAACGGGATCAGGGGCAATGAGCTAGTTCTCAATCCGAAGAAGTGCGTGGAACCTGCCATGTATTTGTGCTTCCCCTGGCTTTTATTTTTATTGTACATGCATTTTATGTTTATGAAAACGCTCACAGACCATTCAATGTTAACGTTACTGTATCGGTGACGTATGACACGCAACCTTAAAGGCATGTACGTCACTAACACGCAGCTGCAAGAAACGCACATCTGCACTCGTAGTGTCATTTATTCGTTTTCTGCGTCGCGAAGCAATTGAGTTTGTAACAAGCAGCTTCCAGCAGGTGGCGTTTCATAAGTGACACCCCTGGAGCGTTGTTCTGGAACCACAGAGTACACCTGCGGCTGTAGCCAACACATCAAAAACGCAAAGCGCCTAGCTGTAAGCACTGAAAAAAGCCAAAAGAATAAAAGAAACTCGTCTCCGGTGCCAGAGCACGTACTGATCAAACGCGTTATCTCTACACCTCTACCAAGTCGTAATTTAACTAGCTTTTCTCTTCCAAAGCCATTGTGGGTCGCGAGAGCTTGGAGGAAAAAATGTGCGGTAGCATTGAAGCGACACAAAACGATAAATAAATAAAAGGCAAACAAGGAGTATTCCGACAGATATAAATCGCCGAATCCAGAAGAATGTCAGCGAAAAGCAAAGGCATATAACAGTAGCATAGCTGGCAGTTGCGTAGCCAAGGGGTAGAACACCAGGCACGTGCGCTACCCCCAAAGGGGCGGCGACCGTTATCCACCAGAGTACTTCTAGCGACCTCTAGAGCAGAGCTGTAAATAACGGGTATGCGCAGTCGACTCGATCATGCAGAATGATGCTCGCATACGTCCAGCATTTACACGTGCTTATTTTACTTCTACAGGACGCATGAAAGCGTGTAAACGTCCTCGAAAACTGGGGCATCTCAGAGGCGTTTCGACTCCGAAAGTGTAGGTCCGATGGCACCTTCTTGTACGACAGCTGCTGCGAATGCACATTCTGTAATCGTTCTCGGTAATCCTTGACTCCCACCTCACTAAAGATAAATTGGCCTTTCTTTTTTTTTTAAGGCAACGTGTTTGGCCTATATTCTGTCTATATAGTATATAAAGACGACCAATAAAATGTGCATATCGCTTTACGAACAGGAGAGCTAGAAATGCGGAAAAAAATACTTTGTGTCATGATACAAAAGGTGCTGCTTTGCTTCTTGAGGCATAAGTTCAGTGCCTAAGAAAAAAAAAAGAAAAAAAAAAGAAAAGACATGCCACCGCAGATATCCGCTGCAGGATGGGGTGTGTGTTTGCTGCGGCGAAAATATGGAGGCTATTGAGGCTATTTAGCGCAATAGCAATGGAATGCCAAGATATTTACGCAACCTATAACGGTATATAAACCCCCTACCTTCGCTACATCCCCTTTTTCTGGTGCAGGGTAGCAAACCGGACGCACCTCTGGTTCACCTCTCTGGCTTTCTTTTCATCCTTTTGTTTCCTGCATTAAAGAAGCGCTAAGGTTTCAAATTGATGGAAGCATTTCTTTTTTTTTCTAATGTAATCTTATCTGTGTATGTTCCATGTTATCTATTTGATTGCTGACTGCGTTTTTATTTCTCTGCCATGTATGTAGCATGCAAGTAATAGGCTCCGCCTCAGCCGCACCCAAGCTAAAATTTTGTAAAGGAAACATTATTAAGAGGCCAGCAGTCGGTGAGCTCATCAAGAGACGCTTGAAATATCGGTGGGGGAAAATAGCATATGGTGAAGAAGTGCTGGCCTAGCTGTTTATACAAGTTAAAGGGCTTCATACAGCTTACAAAACACGCAACGCAGTGAGTATTTCACGCTCATTTCTTATCTTCTGGTGCAGGAAAGGAGATGACTTTTAAGGGCTCGCTTTCCTTTGTTAGACACAATATTAATGAGAACTAACAGACAATAACGCCGAGGAAAGTATAGGGGGTGTTTCCTGTAGCTTTTAGAATATAAATGTGAAGAAAGTAAAGTGGACGAAAAGATAACTTGCGGCCGGCAGGGACCGAGCTAAACGAGCGAAAGCTAACCTTCGGCTGCCTTTTTGCAGTTTACACAATAATCTTTCTGCACCGTCATGGTGCCTGTAAACAAAGATACCCTTTGTGGCATGCGAGAACAACAGACAAAACCACGGCAACCAGTTTCCATCTTTTTTTTTTGTAAGATACGGTGCAGCACTGCTGAAAAAGTTCAGTCTCAAGCGTCAGTAATACCTGTTGAAGGCAGAACACAGCGAGGACACGTTTATAATGAGTGTTAGTTTGTCAGGCAAGCAACTTAATGAATACACATAACGAAAAGCAGATTCGGGGCCTCCATTAAAAAAAATGTTTTACGCTACAGTCCTTCGCTAGAAAACAGCTAGCCGATCTTGATGCTGGACACATCCTAACTGAAGGCCGTCAACGAGTGGCGAACAGCACTTGCGAACAAAAAGCTTTGTGAATTCGGGATAGGAAAAGTAAAGACCCCTGCGAACAACGTGTCCGGTAGTGGCCGTCAAGGCGGATTAGTTAGTAATCCACGGCTGCCGCAAGTGGTGTCAGTAACATCTCCGCGCATTTTTTTTTTTTCACTCCGTGCGATAATTACTGTCAGTTGCTCATTTTTGCGTGAAAAAAAAAAGAAAGTCAGGCAGGTAAAGAAATTCATAAATGGGCACCGGCTCCAGACTCTCCAGGGTATGTTTGGATAGCTATTGCGTTAGGAAGTCAAGATTCGACGACGACACATTTACACAACAATAATAGTAATCGTATCTGGGGTTTCCAGCACGGCCTCTAGCATTTAGCCTCCATCGTAATGCGGCCGCCATGGTCGGGATTGAACCCGCGACCTTCGGGTCAGCAGCCGAGCACCATCTTCACTGTACCACCGTGTCGGCTATTCACATCACCTTGCACTAAGAACGGCATAAGGCAGCTACGAAAAGAATAAGGCAAGAAGAGATAAAAAATACGCATACATGCGAGGCGTTTAAAACAAGACGCCGCGATGCCATTCCGCAATGAACACGCCCGGAGAACGTTGCAACACAGCCGCGCGCGTCCGTATCAGTCATCTGCGCGTGCTTGAATAGATGTAGCTCTTCACTACCGCAAGCGGCACTATATAAGCAATAGCACTCGTACTTTTCTCGGAACTGTTCCGAAGAAGAGGAAAGCAGAAACACGTCTCCCTGTTTTTTCTTCCAGCCACATTCCGCAGAGTGACGATATCGAGTGTGTATGTACTCAAAGAATGAAGTCTTGATGACGACACCGGGTCACCCAAGCATCATCGTTCTTTCTTATTCTTTTCCTACCCCATTGCGCGCCGCGTGAATGGCAGAAGGAGCAAAAGAATGGGAAAGGGGCGAAGGTTTTCGGAGTAAGGCTGTGCTTTAAAGAGAAGCGCTACAATAAGCAAATTCTCACGCCACCAACATGTGAAAAAAGAGGTTCCCAAACTGAGAGCGAATAAAGAGAAGGGGAAAACGAACACGCAACCAACCAAGAGCAGACAAGAAGCACTTGCGGCTTTTTTTTCTCCCTCGCTTCTCTGACCACGTGTGCTGTTTGCTCTTTCTCTCTCGCTTTTCCTTTTCGCTCGTGCGCCTTCTGAATGCTTCTCCCAGCCCTGCTTCCCTTTTTAACTCTCTTTTCCTCGAGAGGGCTCGCTTCTCCAAGCTTCTTTTTGCTCTTATTTTGTTTCTTCACACTCCACTTCCCGCCCTTTCACGCCTTTCGCAACTTCTCTGGAGGGATCGCCCAAGCGTAACGAGCTCAGCGGAAGGCAAAAAGGGGTGCGAAGCAGGGTCCGTGCAGAGGTTTTTTTTTCATCTTTGTCGCTGCTTCAGCGCCTTCTTTTCTCCTTTGTATCCCCTCTCCTCCCGTCTCACCATCACTCACGTCGTCATGTCTTGCGCCCACCGGCCATCGGAACTCACCGGTGTTTCCCGATGAAAGTGCCATTTCGGGCCGTGTCATTCGAATCTCATTTGTGCCAGCAGCTACCAGCGGGTAATAACCACCACACACATTCTCCCTTCCTTGTCTCGCCTCATACGTCCTCCCTCCCATCTCCATTTGTTCCCGTCCTTCGTCGTTCATTGCTTCTTCATCTCCATTCCTGACTTTTGTGCACGTGTGCACAAGTACAGGCACTATCCTTCGCGCCTCTGGTCGATTCTAAGCCTTTTCTTCGGTCAGTGACTACATCTTTATACGGTCGGTGAGGCCCCGCGTTACACGCACTCGACTGAAACCACGGCTTTTAAGGGGTATACAGACGGGGGACAAATGCTCGGGAGATAAAGGCGGAGCCTAGTGACGTCAGCTCGCGAGGAGAAGTCTCCACAAATGCCCCCCACTCACACGGACGAGGCGAACGGAGGGGGAGACCAGTGTTACTAGACTACTCTGGTGGTTTGCACCACCCGTTTGACGAGCTGCTACGACTATAGTCCCTAGATTTCTCCCTGTTCTTTCTTAAGTACCGACAACCATTGAAGCGCCGGCGACGAATCTCATTGGCTAACGCTCGTTTTCGGTAGCCATGTTCTTCCTAACTCTTATCCAGCACCTGGTGAAACGCGTCCCCCATTCACTAATGGCAGGGGGTTGACGGGAGGAGAAAGGCGCGTCGCGGTAGCATATTGTCCGCTGAAAGATGCGTGGCTAATGTACTTAGACGCGCATGGCTTTGTAAATCTTCCAAGTTAGGAAGAAAATGGCGTCGGACGCCAGCTGCGCGTGAGAGAGGGCCGTGAAAGGAGGCAGTTGTCGGTACTTAAGTAAAAAGGAAAAATTTAGCTACGACGAGCTACAGACGACCATGCAACTGCTGACTGTACACCCGCTGCCGCTCTCTGCAGGAGCAAGTGCAACAATGTGTCCAAACAAGAGCCCGAAATTTCGCTATATCCCCCACCGCCGGAGGATCGTTCGTCCTTTCGGGGAAAAGCTCCCCGTCTCCCTTGAGGAGGCGCGGGGGGGATCACGCCCACTCGCTAATCCGCGACGTCGCGGTCACGTGATCCGCAATCCCCCCGTCTCCCCCGAGCATTTCTCCCCCGTCTGAATACCCCTTTACGAGAATGAAGGCAGCCAGGCAGGCACAGAGGTGGCGGCCACTCAAAGCCGAGCTTATACGGGGTTCACGTACATACATATTGTGAAAGCCCGCGCGTACATGTTCTTCTTAAAGCTCTTCTATATCCCTCTTTTTAACATGAAAGCATTTGATGGCGGGTTCCACCAAGACTTTCACGACGCATTTCCGTCACGCAAATAAGTCAGGAAAATGCACACGATCAGAAGGCAAAGAAAAAAACACTGGAGCTCTAGTTTGATAGGAGACCGCTAGAGGGCCACAACTGCGCGCTTCCTCTCTTTCGACAGTTGTTAGACAGTGCGCTTCGATGCTAATAAGACCCTGCGGTGAGAGCTCGCGTGGCCGCAGAGAGACGTCAGCGCCGTGCGGACCCTGAGATACAAGCCCGCGAAGCCGAAGCAACGCGGAAGCGGCGGCAAGAGAACCTCGAAGAGGTACGGGCGCGGGATGCAGCGGCCAAGTGCCGAAAGCGGTCGCTACCTGGAGTTGGTGGCGCCGACGCGCGCTTCAAGCGCGATTTCCTCGACCACACGTTCGGCCACAGCTGCGAGGTCTGCGACCGCTTGTGGTTCGACAACAACCTGACCACAATCGCTACTATAACAACGTGTCACATCTTTACATAACAGTAGAGGGATTGTACGGAGCATTCACGGTTTACCCGATTATCTCCGAGCAAGCTCCTCTAACATCATTCACTTGGTGGATATGGTGAGGATTTTTTTCCCTTCCACATCGCGGGTAGGTCAGAAAGGGGCCAGTTTGTCGTGGGCGTCTCAAAGGCAGTTATCAAATTGAAAGAAAATGTAGGAGCGTTGCGTGATAGAAAACACGCTCAAGCTCCTCCGAGATTTGCTTACCACCAGCAGTAAATGGTGTATATAAATAGCTCGCCGTTATTTCGCCAGCGCATGAATGGCGCATGGTTGAGTTGTCTAAAGCAGCGCACCGGGGAGCGAGGGGCCGATGGTTCGAATCCCCGGTCGGGTGGTTCGGTATTTTTTTCTTCTGTTTTATTTTGTAGCGTTAGCTACACTGGCCTAGCCGCGCCAGTATCGCGTGGCTCCTCAAGAGCCGTGCTGCGCATGCGCGAGGATCAGTGATGTCACACAGCTGGCGCATCGAAGCCGGCACCTCCCGCGCACTCCGCCGCTGCCGCACGCGACTCGCTGCCGCCGGTCTGCGCTTTCCCGAAGAGTGACGTCGTAGCCGAGGCAGACGTACTGGCGCCGGCGCGCGCAGCTATTCGTCTTCGCTGTGCAGTCGCCGTCTAACACTGCGCTGGAGACGCTCGATAGCGCCTCTGACTGGCGTTTGCCAGTGTGTTTTAGCCATGGAGAGGGGTGTTTGACGTCTGGGATGCAGACGTCAAACATGGTGCTGTCTATAAAGCAACCGCATTTCATTTTCCATTGCTTTATAGACAGCATCATGTTTGACGTCTGCATCCTAGGTCACTGGGCATGGGCTGAAGATTGCCGTTGCGAAAGCTTCATGCCGCTTGAGTTACGCCGGCGAAAAGCTGGGGGAGATACAAAATTTCAAAAAAATATTTCGGAAGGTAAAAGAATAATACCCTTTTGTAACTTTCCCTATGTTGAGCTAATACATAGAGCTTTCAAATGAGGTGTAGTGCATATTTTTAGTCCGACCACCAAGGCAAGGTTTTTGACGCTGAATACCGACCTTTTCTCAACAAAAGTGATATTTGCAATTTTTTTCAGATGATCTGCTGCACCTTCAGCGACTAAATTATTTTTCTTTTGTAGTATGTCAAACAGGCCACCAATATATAATTCATTTATACCCTTTGAGTTTGCCTTCTTCCTGGAAAAAATATCAAACTTTGCAACTTTATTCAATTTTGCTCGTGCGAAAAGCTCTCGATGAATGGATATACATAAATAAGTCATTATTTTTACAGTTACATCACTTCATTAGCTTGCCGGAATTACCATTTTATCGAGTGCATCCCATAAACGCCCTTTGAAAAAAATTGTTGTTTGATGCTGTTAAGCTCAGTCGGCGCAAAACTACAGACTCTCACAAATAGGCGGGAAAATTTTTCGAAACAGAAATAAACAAGCAGAACAAGTTTCGAACTTCAAGAAAAACATGGAAATTTTTTCAGCCATATTTGTGATGGTCGGAAAAACGCTGGATGATTTGGTATGGAATGACCCATATACATATCCGGGACATGACGGCGACGGTGACGGCAAAAATCAGCCGAGAGTGTCCATATAATTGCTATCGCAATAAAACCAGGCATACACACTGCGCCTGTGTGTGCCTTGTTTTTACGTGTGTGAAAGGTAGCGCAGTTATCCCTCTTGTGTTAAGGTGCACCAACTCGCCCAGCATCAAGTTCTTCTAAAAAAACAATGGACACATTACCAGAGTCCAGTGGAAGTACACGCATCAGGTGAAACAGTTGTTTTGCAGTATCCGTCGTGTTTCAGAATGTAATGATCCTAACTGCCCTCTTTTGTAGGCGGCTAATACATTTCAAATGGGTTTTATATGTACTGCCCCATGATGCTATGCAGTAGATCAAGTGACTGTGTCTGAATGAGAAATATAGGATGCGCAGAACTGTTGCGCCAAAACATTCACGGGCTTTCATTAGCGTGGGACAACCATATGCTAGCTTGAAGCATGTTTCTATATGTGATCTTCAGTTAATATGCGAGTCAAATATGACCCCTAAGTACTTAAATGAGGCTACTCGCTGTAGCGGTGCAGCATCTAGAACCAAGTTGAAACTTGCAAAATCGAGCTGTTTCTTCCTAGAGTGAAAGACTATGTATTTAGTTTTATCTGTGTTGATATTTAGGTGGTTTCGTTTAAACCATAAATGTAGTCTCTGTAACTCTTCGTTCATTTTACCTTCGATATCACTTAAGCTGTCACCGACAAAGATTAGTGCCGTACCGTCTGCGTACATTAAAACTTCCGACTATAGTAGAAAGGAGCGGAAATCGTTAACATACAGTGAAAAAAGGTGGGTCCAATAAATGAGCCTTGCGGTACCCCAGAGACTATTGATTGAGTAGAGGATACGACACCATCGATCACTACTCGTTGCTGTCGGTCGGATAGGTAGCATTTAAGAAGCTGGTGAATTTTGCCTCGGAAGTCATAGTCATGAAGCTTACCTAATATGATGTTGTGGTTGACGGAATCGAAAGCTTTCCTTATATCTAGGAAAACTACGACGGCAATCTTATTGTTGTTCAAGGCTTTGTTAACTTGTTGGAATAATACCAAAACTGCAGTAGATGTAGATCTGTGTGCTCGGAAACCATGCTGGTTTGAGCAAATTATATTATGCTTGCATGCAAATGATGTTATCTGCGCTGATGGTACTTTTTCGAACATTGTATTAATTACATTTAACACAGATGTCGGTCTGTAACTTGGAGGCACTTGAACGGCCTCAATCTTTGTATACATGGATTTGTATACATGAATCTTTGTATTTGAGTTGGTTGGTAACAACTTTATTGATGGTCCAGCAGAGCTTTCGCCGACTGGGCTTTGGGTCTCCCACGTGGGGACGTCGAGGCCTTGCCTCACCGCCGCCTCGCGGGCCTGCTGGACAGCCCAAAGTTGGTATATACCCAAATTAAGCTCATTTGGGTACATACCATAGTCCTGCCAGTGTTAAAACATGTCTAGCAAATGGTCTGCTAGAATGTCTATGTTATTTTTATTAATTTAACTCTAATAGTATCGAACCCAGCCACTTTATCGGCGCCTAGCTTTTTTACTATTGGCACGATAGGACATTTCTATCTCAAACATGACACAACTACCAGAAACTGGTCTTTAGGGATGCGTGTGATCTGTAGTGTCAGGAAACTGAGCAGCCAAAAAACGCCCGACGTCTGCAAAATAATTGTTAAAGCGATCCACCGTGTCTTGAGTTATATCATCAGGCAGTGCACGTCTGTCCGAGTCAAGGCTGACTGCGGCTTTTGCTATCTCCCAAATTCTCTTGGTATTGCCCTCAGCCGCTTCGAAAAGCTTAGCAGAGTCTTCTTTTTTTGGTCTCCTCATTAGGGAGACTGACGTATTCCTATAAAATTTGAGTTGATTTAAGTAATACGCATTGGTTCTCTGCTACTTCCACTTGTGGTACCAGTGGTCTTTTTCTTTCAATATTTCGAGAATACTAGATGTCAGCCAAGGGTAAAGTGGCGTGATGTGCTCGCTAATAGTTGTGGTGATACTTAGTGATACAGCATTTTTAAGATAGCATATGAAATTACTGTATTCTATATTTACATACTCATCATGCATAGCGCAAAAATTGATTTGACTTATTTTGTCTTGTAGTAACTTATAGTAAATCTTTGAAGAACATTTAACGTCCTGAATATTCATCAAGCGTATCCAGTCCACAATTCTTGGAACGTAACTTGAATGCTTCTCTTCCAGGAAACACTCACGCAAACTCCAGCGCTGATGGTCGTTGTTCCATCCGTCGTCGGTCCCAAATGTTTCTCTTCCAGGAAACACTCACGTAACTTGTCACTGCTCACACTGCGTCAAATATCCGATTCTTCCAGATCGACGACTGACTGACCGCACAACATCATAAACAAACACGTCTTCTTTGGCAGACGGAACCACACACAACATAACTTCTTCACCATCTCCGGACCGACTGACTGCTCGCTGGTCGTCGGTGCATGCTTTTATCTCCTCGCTAGTGGGTTCCAGAAGCTTCTAGTGTGTTCTTCGGCGTGCAGCACAGCCAAAGCTAGGGAAAGAGCGAGATTCTTCTCGTCGCTTCCATTCGCAGTGGCGTCACTCGGCGTCGCATCATGCTTTCCTTCTAGATATTTCTAGACTTTGCCAGGCGTTTGCTCCGAAGCTGCTGGTTAGCGGCGGTGGCCGTTCCGAGGGGAGGGAGAAGGATGCGGCGCGCCGGCGTCTTTTGATACTTGTTTTTTTTTTTCGTTGCGCGCGCTTGTTGAGCGAACGGCTGGCGCCGTGCTTTCCCGCTGCCTCCTGAAAGCGGCCGCGCGCGCTCTTTATTGACGCGTTCGTTTGTGACAAGCAATAATGTCGAAAACGGAATCTAGCCGTGCTATATAGGTGACCAGATTGTTTAAATTCCTGCGTAAACTTCGCACATTGTAATAGAAAACCGAGAACTTATTACATATCTCAGTTTTTTAAGATATGAAGGATATTTATCCCTTACGATTGTAGCAATTGAACAACCTTGAGAACACTACTAAACGGACTGCTTTCGCGCAACCAGTGCTTGCTTCTAAAGTCATTGATATTTTAAGTGCGGAGCACTTTAGGCAACCGGGCTGTCGCATGCTGTCCTTAGCTGATGTCACTTGGCGTAACGTAGGCAGAACCACGTATAGCATAGCCATGTAGAGCAAGGGGGTGGGAAAGTGAAGTGAGGCTGAGGAGGAGCAATGTCAGGGTGAGGAGGAGGGAAGTGAAAAAGAGAGGGGAAGGAGGAAAGGAATCTACCGCTTGACGTCACACATGAAAAAAATGTATGGGGAAACAGCGCTGGAGTTTCCGCGGACATGGAGCGCCACCCTGTCGGGCACGGCCGGAAACTACAGCTGTGCGAATAGCAAAATTTTGGGTGCGAAGCGAATTCGAATATTGAAGTGTGAGTGTGAATCGAATCGAATATTTTTCGAATATTTCTCGAATATTTCTAGAATATTTTACGAATTCTTCGGAGTGAAATTGCGGGAAAAAAAAAGTTAGAGAGGATTCCTAAGCATATTGTTATGAGATAGCAACATGAAAGTGTTTCTTTTCGCTAGGTTGATGAAGCACTGGCGGGGTGGTGTTCCATGAGGCAATGTAGAGGCCGAATTCTATTTATGTACATGATTTGGTGCAACCAAATTGTTGTCGACAACATTATACACGTGATAGGCAAAGATGCCATTTCCTCAGCCTCTCCTCCTCTTTCAATTTCTGTGGAAGCCGAACTGATGAGGCGGACAAGGGTGTGCTCCCTTCAGGTCCGGAGTTCCAAATCTGCCTCGTAGACGTCGATATATAAGAACATCTGAAATTTTGGATGCTAAAAAGCTTCGGCGTGCAATTTTTCGGACTTCCTGCCCAAATTTCAAGCCCAAAACAGCATTAATTGATCCCCCAACTCTGCCACATCTTTCATCTCCATGTTGGAACCAGCGTTTTCTTGAGTCAATACATTTGTAACCGTAGCGGAGCTCCAAAGACAGCTTTGCCGCAATACGAGAATGTATTGAGGTGAAGCATTTTGAAAATCTAGGGACCAATTCCAATCGGACGTTGACTGTCTCTTGGCAAAGTTCGACCGTAACGGAGCTTGAAAGACAACTTTGCCGCAGTACGAGATTCTATTGAGGTAAATCATATTAAAAATCTGAAGGGTCACTTTCAATCAGACGTTGACTGTATTTGTTTTTGTGAAGTTCGAATAGTTCGAATAGTAAGATTCCAGTGCGAATCGAATCGAATAGCAAACACTATTCGAAAAATATTTGAACTTTCGAATATTCGCACACCCCTACCGGAAACACTTGGGCATACAAACAGATACAAATACTAATGCTAACGTCAACCATGTCGCCGTGCGCTATCATCAAACGAGGAAAAAGAAGCGTCGAGACCGGTGGTAACGTTGTATTCACAAATGCCACAATAAAAAATGCCTTCAATAACTGAAAAAAATAGTCCTCAGCATAGTTGATTCCCTTCGGCCTCTCTTTCCACCGATGCACATGAGTTGACGCTCCGGAAAACATCACAAATCTTTTATTTGAAACTGGCCTTGAAAAAGTTAAAGAAAGCACATTACAGCTTAGGTTGCGTAAGCATCGCCCCGTACATCACACATACTTTATTTACTCAATTGTAACATGACCACGACTGTAACACCAGGGGTGACTTTTCATTACGTCCAGGAAGAAAAAATTGAATTTCAGTATTCGATTGTAACGCGAGGGTCGACTTTAGGTTGCAAAAATCTAGAAAAAGAACTCGCGTTACATTCGAGTAAATAGGGTATTATACGTCATTGACAGGTGCACAGCTCTAGACCGGTTACAAAACCATGACCGCTAGAAAAACCGTGTTGTCTACGCATGTTCCATTACTGATCACACACTGCATGTCAAACGCAGAACCACCACGTAGTCAATTGCCGTTAGTCTCCTCACAGGCATTTCTTTTTTTTTAAGTATCAGGCTTAGACGACGGCCGATCGCAAGTTTGCAAACGGTCTGCAGACGATGGCGAGTCGACGTCGTTCGACCATTGCGACATATTTGTATTTCCGCTAACACCACTGATTTCCACTTTACACCGGCATTTTTACATTTATTTTGCGCTTCACCGTCAGCTTCAAAAACTTTTTAAGGACTGCGATACCAGCATTTGGTGGGCACATGCGAGCCATTGAAAACACCGTAAAGGAAAGCGCGCAGCGAAACAGCTTCTGTAATATAGTACGGGAGGTGTAACTACCGATTACGTAAATGTGATATGCTCGCTCAAAACAGCTGTCACTCACTGAGCCGAATGTTCTCAGTGCTGCCTGAGTCACTAATTTTATTTCAAAGAGGGTGCACAACGAGCACACTGCATACAGCGTCGAGCTTTGCTAGCGCAATTTGAACACACCGTAAGTTTACATCGTACGGTGCTTGACACTTCGCCGAACGGTCGCAATCGCTGTCTCTGCGAAAAACAGCTTCTTCCACGTGATAGACATACTTCGCAGTGGACAGCTTCCGTCCTCTCGACAGCACACTCTCGCGAAGGTACCCGTCCGCACACATCACACCGCTGAAACAGCAGCGGAGATTAATCGGTGGTCTCGCTGCTCGCCCACTGCGCCACAGTGCAGCGAAGTGTCCCGATCTTTGCTAGTGTTGCGCGTTCCAAAGTGTCTACAAAACGACGCACATTGAGCAAAAGCCGTGGTAGTGTCGAATGACGTTCAGCATGCGTTTGAACGTGCCGCGAGGTGTGTGAGGGCACGTTGAAACGTACCGTCCTACTCCTCGCGGCGGCTCTGTATTACTAAATGTTTCTCAGCCAGCTCGCCAGGGCGGCGCATCGTGTAAATTTTAGGCGCGTCACCTGGGCAGCGCTGGCTCCCCATATCATTGTAATGTATAGCAAGAGGGTGGTCAAGGGAAGTGGGGATGAGGAGTGATGTAATGGTGAGGAGGATGGAAAGGAGGAAGAGAGAGGGTAAAACCTAGCATATACATGCATGGCGTCGCGCAGGCAAAACCATGTATAGCATAGCTGTGTATAGCAAAGGGGTCGGAAAGGGAAGTGAAGGCGAGGATGGGAAGGAGGAATGGAGAGGGTAATGCATAGCTTAGCCATGCATGACATTATAGGCATGCAGAACAAAGTATAGCATCGCCGTGTATACCAAGGGGTGGGAAAGAGAAGTGAGGGTTGGGAGGAGGCTAAGAAGGGCGGGAAAGGGTAAAGCATAGCATAGTCATGAATGGCGTTAGGCTGGCAAACGATATAAAGCATAGCCGTGTGTAGCAACGGGTGGGAAAGGAAAGTGATGGTGAGGAGGAGCAATGCGAGGGTGAGAAAGGTGGAGAGGAGGAAGGGTGAGGGTAAAGCATAGCATAGTCATGTATGGCGTAACGCATGTATGGCGTCCTTGAGTTCGTCGCCGAAGGACAGGCGAATTACTGCTCCGCAGTTCCTACAGCTTTCACGTTGAGTGCAACTGCATAAATTTTTTCACATTTTCCTACTCTTCCATGCTTTCACTGTTCACGAAGAGTGTGATGATTGAGTTACTGATTTCCACAAATGAAAGTGAACTACGCGGTAATTCGGTTATTTTTCATTTGCATACATCGTGCGGTTATACAGGAGCGCCCGTCCGCGCGCTCATGCGCATGCACACACACACACGCACACATATATATTTGAGGGACAGGGGTGCAGTTAACATTTTTGTTAGCTGTTTATTATTTGCTTACTTATCCGCATATATTCAATGTACTTTTTTCTCTTATATGCGAGTTACCTTTTATAGAGAAAAAAAAAAAGGAGGGCAACAACGTTGCACTCTTTTTTGAACACGCTGGTACCCTAGAGGACATAAAAATGATAAACTGCAACTAAAAAAAGGCTATTTCACTCAGTTTCACATTGCTTATATTCAGACTTTTACGGCTTCAGGTGTGTACGTGTAAAATACAAAGATAAGAGTACATGCCCGATAGAACACTACGCGCATGTTTATTTCATTCCTAGTCAAACACGGAACGTCAAAGTGGGAACTGCAAGTGTCGGTATAGCGGCCCAATGTTTCCGGTAATTTAGTTACCTAAAAAGGTCCACACCGCATTAAAAAAAAGCGACCGATTGGTGAGTATTATGGAGCACCAAAGCTAGTCTATTGCAAAATAAATTTTCCGCGCTTTGAAACAGGAGGACATTGAAACAGGAGGCAACGACGGTAATTGGGAAACACGCTATTCGTACTTATGATGCCCCTTCATTAAAGACAGAGATAGATATTTGCTACTTAGTGCACTCCTGTCGAGTTGGTGGCAAAAAGGATAAAGTTGGTACTAGAATAGCAAACGAAAGCAAATATGATGTACTGCGCAGAACTCATTCTACGTTAAGGTTTACAACTGCTATTAAACAAATCTGCCGAAAAGAAGAGGTATCTCCCAACGAGACCGTTAAATATTCTTCGGGTAATAAACCTCAGCCCTTCTTCCGGCGTAAAATGTAAGATAAGATATCGGCTACTAAGACGTTCCAAATTTCAGACAGGACGAAATGGCCTCAAAACGGGCCCGCGGACATATACTGCGGACGGCGCTTTCATTCAGATAGCGTCGGAAAACGTTCTTTATATTTTCGGCAGCTAGCATTCCTGGCTGTTCGAACTGGAAGGTGACAGAGAGATAACGGTGAGAAATTAAAAAAAAATATAAATTTCGTGAAATCAGGAAATTATGTGCAATTATCTTTCGCCACAAATTTCTTGCTTACTCTCCATCCGGTCCCTACCGCAAGAATAAGAGCGCAAGGTGACGTACCAAGCGTCGACATTTTTTTTTCTCTCCTCCTTTTCCCACCTGTATCAATATTGGCGATAATTAAATTCTAACTCGGGGCTGTTTTATTGTCACCAGTGCCAGCTATTAAAAAAAGAGTAAGGTATATTCGAGGTAATTGGAAGGGGGAAAAATCGTCTATAGAAATCGCGAAGGTGTATAGAGAGCATGACGCGGTCAAAGAGCAGCGAACATTCTTCTCATAGCTGAAGTAATTATTTTCTTGCTCGTTGAATATTTCACAGGTTTGGTTTACGTTCAAAACTAGTGATGGAACAAAGAAAGAACAGCTAGCGTGTGTGTTTTAACTTCGTTGTACTTCATATATATATATATATATATATATATATATATATATATATATGTGTGTGTGTGTGTGTGTGTGTGTGTGTGTGTGTGTGTGTGTGTGTGTGTGTGTGTGTGTGTGTGTGTGTGTGTGCATGCGCGTGCGTGCGTGTGTGTGTATGCGTGTGTGTCTGTTTGTGACGTGTCAAAAGACCTAATGGCAACTGCCGCGTTGAACAGCACATGGCATCAACTCCTCATAGTAACAACAACAAAAAAAAAAAGGACGCAGATTGGTCAGAGTAGTGTTACAACACATCAACGACGTCTTTCAAATGCATCAAAGACACCGCACACTGAGATCAAAGACGTATTTTTCTAATCATTTTTAAGTATAGAGAGAAAGCTTTGAAAGTGAGGAAAAAGAAAAGTCAGCGACTGCAGGACTACAGCGCAGGGAATAAGGGGGCAAAAGGGGAATTTAAAAGAAAGGAACACACGCATGACTTTTTTCGTTCCCACTGGTAAGACTAAGAAGTATTTCTTTAAAGCTAGTGTCTGAGCAGCCCAGCGGCGTCCTCATATGCGACCGAAGCGGCGGATGAAAAAAAAAAAAAGAATTGTTAAGCTACATGAAGTTCGTAGCTTGGGGGAAGAGGGAGCGCGGTGAGGCAACACCGATAGCGCGTCTAAGAAACAACGTTCGCACTCATGGCTCTGTTGCTTTTATACTGAAGTTGCGTGCAGCACTGATATTAGACAGATGCGGTCACAGAGGTTCTTAATCTCGTTGCACCAATATTCAAGAAAGCTGGAATTTTTCTTCAAAAAAGTCATTGCTTGCCACGCGGCTCATGGCAATACGTTTGTCGCAACGCCCTCGGGTTGAGATCCCTATTCCGGATGCTATGGCTTAAGGAAGTCCTCCTGGATATGAAACAAGAACGTATGGACAGCTTTTATGCTAGCTGCTTCTGGTAAAGAAATGAGATGATAAACATGGTGCGTCAAAGTGCCCGTTTGAGAGGCACCCTTAACAAGCTATCGCTGCAAAAGAGAAGTAGAGAGATGAAATCTTCACTTGCTCGGGGGCCACGTCGTGCATAGTACCAGCTTCTACAGTGCTGCACATAATAGCGTGCACTGTGCTGCTCAGAGGGAGGTGTATAGCGGAGTGAGGCTGTTTTCAAAGAGGAAAGGCCCCGTGCAGTATAAACAAAACATCAAAAGTCGACATGAAGACAAGAAGGAAGACAAAGGATCTGTCACTGCAGGAGCATTCTTTCGAAATCAATTTCCGCGAGCACACCAGCACAGCACCCGCTTCTTCAGTGCAGATGCCGACGACCTGCAAGCCAACCCGGCAGCAACAGAAACTCTGCGCGCTGTATCATGTACTGCGCTGCGTACGTGTTCCTGGGAACGCTATCGTATGGTCATGTATGCAAAGAACTACCACACTCTTTCCTTCTCGCCGTGGGACGAGAAAGAGGAGATTTCATCTCGCGCCGTTTTTGCTTTGTTTTGGTACGCGGCGCTTTTTTTTTCTCTCTTTCTTGTTTATTTGCTTACTGTCGTGCTTCGTTGTGAGTCTTGAAAAAATGAGGAAAGACGAAGCCTTCTTTTTTTTTAAAATAAACAGCCTTTTGTTTCTTTTGTAGCGTCGTTTACTTGTGAAGAACTCGAGAGAGTGATCATGCACGACACGGGCTTGGCGGAAATGAGAAAACACCGGAGTCCACCGCGCGCCTCACAGAATACGAGCAGGAAGCACTGCGAGCACTGACTCAGCGCGTGAAATCACAACGCGCTTGCAAGGAAAGAGATGGAAGAGACGACGTGAAACGTAGGGAGGCCTCCTGTATTTAACGACATCTGGCGGTGAAAAGTAAGACAGTCTGTGATGCAGAGCACCCGCCTTTCCGTCCTATGACAACACAGCTAAATTTTATTGCGATAGCAATTATATGGACAGTCTCGGCTGGAAAATGTCCGTCCCCGTCGCCGTCATTCACCGTATATGTATAAGTATGTATATATATATAAAAAGCCATAAAGAAAAATAATTCAGAAATTCTTTCCGACGCGCGTAATCGAACGGGCGACCTCTCGCTTTGCAGCCCGCCGCATTAGACGTTAGGCCACGACAGCACCGTCTCTCAGCCTGCTAACGGCGAGCTATTTATATATACCATGTAATTCAGTATGCTTTCTTAGTGGCTACATAGACGGCGCGACGTGCGCGCGCCGCTCTTGCGAACGCCGTTGCTCTTCAACTGTGACAACAACTGTGCTCAACAACTGTGACAATTAGTTCGCGCTCGTCTTGTGTGTACCTGTTCGTTCGTTTCGTGCGTCCTGCTTTATGTTTCAGCAGTGCGCTTCAAAGTGTCCAACTGTGACGCATTAGTTCGCGCTCGTCCTGTGTGCGTTCTTTTCGTGCGTCCTTTGGGCTCGAGCGACGCGCTGGCAATTTCGATCTGCTTTCCATTCTTCGCGTTACATTACAATTTATTGCTATCGCATTCATTGCTACGCCGTTGCGGCGAAACTGTGACTTTTTATGTAATCTTGTCAAATATAAAGTTTTAAGAAGCACACTCCTCCGTAAAAGCAATCATGACATACCTGATCGCTCATTAGGCATTTATTCAAACATTGTGAGTATCGTACTGTTAAATAAAATATTCATAACATAACATAACATAACATAACATAACATAACATAACATAACATAACATAACATAAGATAACATAACATAACATAACATCAGCACGGCAAATGAAGCAGGGAATTAGTGAAGGGATGCTTTTTTGTATCAGTATTCTGGAAGAATGACTAGTTGTAGCACTGGTTTTTAGAATGCTCATCGTTGAACAGTAGCCGCACTCTGTGTTTCTTAGCAAGTTGCGCAAGTTGCGTCTTTGTCCACCTGCCCTGAACAATTAATCATTATCATTTCTTAAAGGGCAATACGGTACCAGCCTCCTACAGCTTTACTTGAATTCTCTTCAGGCAAGGAATTGAGGTATGATCTGTAGCGCTGTTAGTGTTTATACCGGTACTAAGTCTCTCTATTTTTTACCTATTTCGGTAACCTCCTTTCCTAACGTGTGTGAGCGTCGTTTTTCTTTTTATGAGGCAATTGCTGATCTGAATTGCAAATGTCTGAATGTACGGGGTTAGCAGGAAAGGTAGTCGTACTGATACATCGTGAAGCTCATTTGTATTTTATTATACAGTGATCGTCAGAAAATGGAACCTCACAAAAAATCACATCAAGTGGCGGGATCGAGTAGTGCGCTCGATGTTTTATACGTGTATAAGAGATTGCTGCTGTATATAACAATGTAAGCAATGAGAAATAACGATTAATGAACAGCTATAGATCTTCGTTTCTTTCTTTATTATTAGTACTGTTATTCTTAGCGGGGTGAAGTTTGGCCTGCTCCGGCAGTGCCTTTCCACTTCTTAATTCAATGTGAACGCATTTTTTCTTGGCTCTGGAGGCAGTGATAAGGGTTTTAGAATGCCATAATCGTATTCCACCTCCGTTTCGCACTTACCATCATTCATTGGTCAATTTATTTCTTTTTGTGCGCACGGGGATATAAGTTTTCAAAAGAATGCCTATAGACAGAAAGTGAGATTTCATTTTATGAAATAGGTGATCGCCTCTGTTTCAGCTAACTACTTAGCTCTAGAATAGTAGCAGAAGGAGAACTATAAAATGAAAGAGGGGGGGATGAAGCGTGAATGATAACAACCTTGATAAAAAAAACACAGTATGATCTTATCCCAAACATATATACTTGCATGAATTGGTACAAAAACCTCCAAAACATGAAAAAAATCGACGCTAATATTTAATTTGCATATTCATTTTAGAGTTAGAATTTATACTTTCGCTGCTCTCTGTATAAAAGTGAAATACGGCATCCTGTTTTTCCAGAGCCATCTGTGTCTAAAATATCTGAACCGGACGACGACATCCCACATGCTATGCAGTCGTGTTGGTAGTGGTGGTGAAAACATTTATTGACAGAATTTCTGCGGAGAAGCTCCGGATATGCGGAGGTTCTTGACTTGCGGTGGGGGGGCCCTCAGTCCAGGGCTCCGCTCGCAGCAGCCGCTCTACGGGCCCGGTCAATTAGACTCAGCTGATCATCCAGGTTCTCGCTGGCCAGCAGCTGTTCCCATCGCTCCAGATTTACGCGAACAGGCATATCACGACTAGCGTCGAGCCAGAAAGTGGGCCGTGAAACTCCGGAATTTAATTTATTTTTCGGGAGAAGATTAAGGGAGACGACACAAGCTTGCACTCGCAAGCGAAAAACAGAGAAAACTTTGGGAACTCTGTCAGCAGGATAAGCTAACGAGGCTCGAACGCGTGTTCTGGTTAAGGTTGACGGCACCTGGGAAGCTTAACAACGCTGGTTCTTTTTCAGCTAGTATTTTTTGTATCTCATCTCAGCGTCTTTCATTCAGCAGTCGCAGTCAACATGCTCTGTCGCATTTAACACAGCGCACGGTCATGACTAATTTGTATTTACTGCACGCTACATCTTGCTAACACCATTTCAAAGCCACCGCCTTTCTCTATGCCATCACAACACCACCTTTGTAGTCGATTTGCGCAGTACAACTGCAATTTTTAGTGTTAGGCAAGAATTCCGCCCGCATGCCGCGCTATTCGTTTCGCCGTTATCCATTCTCTACTATTCCGTATTTTTTTAAACGCTGTTCTTTCCGTGCATGTTGAGCTCTTCACGCCATCGAGAACCGCCTGCGCTTGTATTCAGACCCTCTCGTAATCTACTCTCAGCGACTGCTCAGAGTAATGACTCGTAACAAATCAACAGCAACAGTTATACAAATATACGCCAGGCTACGCGTACACGCTTACTTTATACAGTATCCGTGTCACGGACGACTAACGCCAGGTACACATAGAAGAAGGATGACTTTGGTTTCGCTCGCAAGAGCTCTCGTTTCTCGCCGCTTTTCAGTTCCGTGGCAGGCAGCCGTCACGAACGAATGCGGGCTTTGTCACTTGGTCGATAGAGGCATGCAGACGTGCGGACGCAAGCTTCGCGCGTTGGTTCTAATCTTCTGACTCCATTCTCTTGATTTCTTTAATTGCCTTACTCTTTTCCAGGTGCCACGGAGCCGTGCTCTCATGTGGGCAAAAAAAAAAAAAATTGGCGAAGCTTGCACTAAGCCGCGCAAGGCTTTAAGCAGCGCAACTGATAGATTCTGAGGACTAATGTGGTTGCTTCTAGGTTGTTTCTAGCCTTAGTTAAGTGATGCAGGTTGTTTCTATATTGCTTCTAGGTAGTTTCTAGGCTTTAGCTAGGTAATGCTAGATTGCTTCTACGTTGATTCTCAGCGCAAAGAGGTCCGAGTTAAACCACAGACAGTAACAGACACGACACGGACGTCCAAACTGCAGAGACACAACCTCGCGCTGAAACCGAGCGTTCACACCTCTCATAGATGTACGGGCGCGTCGTCGTTGGCGCAGGACTTCCATCGCTTTGGGGTCTTCTCGCAGCGGCCGTTTCCTTTCCGTTCCGTAGTATTCTCTCGTTGTACGTACTCGGGGTCTTCGGCTGGCCGCCGTCACTTCGCAGCCATTTGTTGGGCTAACTGTTTCCTTCTTCAATTTTAGTGAACCAGTGGTGGGTAGTGGGATTTACGCAATGTCTGTGGGACATGCACACCCGTTTATGATGGTGAAGTGGTGAGTAGTGGGAGTACCCCAATTTCTGTGGCACGTACCCGCTTATGATTATGATAGCTTTTTATTTCACCGGATAAAGAACAATTTGCTAAGGAGCTTCGCTATTGATAACGATACTTCTTATTTCTTAACATACTCCCTCCAACCAAGTCGTGTTACGGAAGCGGGCGAAAATTACGTGTGAGGAAAAAGAAAGATCTAATAACGTCACCGAATGAAGTGCGCGTTAAGCGAGTTCAGTAGTCACAACGGCGCGGCTGCGCTAGACTTTGCCGCCCTATCCCCGGAGTTGCTCTAGTGCCGCAATATCCAGGGACGCCAATTAGGCAGGCGTTCGCCTTCATCTTCGCACTGTGCATCCCGTGCTAACGACCCCGCTTCGCTGTTTGCTACCACTAACGGCGTGTCGTTGCGTGATATGTCGGCGTTGGCTCCGTTTAATTGTTCTTTCCTTGTACACGACAGGCGAAAACGTGCGCTCGCGAAGACAAGTTCAGCGGGTTGTACACACGAGGCTTCGAGAGTGGCGAACACATGACGCGAAGCCTAACGACGAATCGAGCTGCAGCGCTTCTCTCTAAGCTGTCGAGAGAAGCGAAAATTGAGCGTCTTAGAACCTCAGGCCGGGGAGGAGGGCGGCTTCAGCGTGAGATCCCTAATTATCACGGCCAGATTCGCGCCGCTTAAAGCGTAGCAAGGCACACGTTAAGGGCGACACAAAGAAAGACAAGGTGCTTTTTGTCATGCCTTACACAGAGCGTATAGTCACGATGTTTCACTATTTAGTGCCCGTTACTATGTAACTCTCGTAGCACAATATGCTTCTCCTGCTACATAACGTATAGGCGATAAACGATACGCTTAAGTGGTTTGTTGACAGAGCACTATTTCTGCAGAATCAGCAGCAATTTAGCGATAACGCTTCAGACATTGTTCCCACGACCTATACGGCGGGCTCCAATGCAAAGAAATGAAGCTGTGCGTGAATGAAAGCTAAAAAAAACTATGCTTCAGCAGCCCGTTGCAACGTACAAACCAGATTACTTTCGAGTTCACACGTGCATGATGAAGGAGAAAGGAATAGGGACGTACAGTCGCGCTGAATATGACTTGCAACACGGGAGCGCGTGGCCTCACGAGTTCAAAGACTGCGCATGGCTTCCACTAGCCATTATTTCCATAGCTACACGCTGTTGTCTCACTTCGGGATGATCCCAAATAAGAAAATATTATTTAGTTGTGGAAATGAGAACAAGTTGAAGCCATGCGCAATCTTTGAGCTCATGAGGCCACGCGTTCCTGGGTTGCAGGTCATATTGAGCGCGACCGTACATCGTTGCTACATATCGGTGATTGTTCACCGCGAGTGTTGTGAGATTCAGGAACTAAAATACGAACAAGGTAATGATGGAGTGTGTCGTAACGAGAGTCGATTTGAGCGCACGAAAGGCGCACCAGATTCTTGCTAGGAGGGACGTCGGAGAGAATGGAGACAGTCCGGTGAGAGAACAGTGCAGGGTTTATTCGATCCGTGTGCGTCCGTGCGTGCATACTTATGGTCGGCGCGAGCTGCAACAATGAAATTCAAATAAAAAATAGGCACAAACACACACGCGCGAGAACGCACGCGCCGACAAGTACACATGTATACGTACGCGCACACCGTTGTGCTGGTAGTACCAGCGACGGCGCCGCAGACTAGAAGAGAGTAACTTGAATTACAAAAAACAGTCGCACAGAAACAGAAGGCAGGAGTAGACAGGAATAGAAGTCCAAGATAACTTGTACGGGAGGAAGGCAAGAATAAGGAGACAGGGCGGCGCAGGGCTGACTTGGCGAGAAGAAAAGATGCGTCGGAGGGAGGAAAGTGTCGCGTATCTGCACCTCTTTCATCACGGTTGAGGAAGAAACATATCGGGTTGTTTGCGTCGCTTTCGAATGCGCACGCTTGGGCCATGGCCCTTCAACTAAGCCCTTCGCTAAGCACAGTACTCAAGTGCTTACATTCCTCTTGATTGATTGATTGATTGATTGATTGATTGATTGATTGATTGATTGATTGATTGATTGATTGATTGATTGATTGATTGATTATCAGTACCACCAGCACAACGTTAGACTGACATGTAATGGACAACGCTCGGCTTCATTGCGAGCAGGGTGGTTAAGTAATACACGTCCCTCCCCGGCGCGGCGCCGCCGGTAAGCGCGGTCCACTGTTCGTGTGGCGTCGCGCTTAATTCGGCGCTGTGCACCGCACCGATGCCGATGTCTGACATGCTAAGAGGCTTCGCATGAGCAGAGCACTCGAACGACTTCAGCCGTGACGCGTGTTCTTCGCGATACGGCGGTCCAATGACACACAGAAATGACACCTGCAACTAACGACCCTGGGGATGCGATAGCGGTCAGCCACCCGGCGGCCTACATTATCATGCAGATCGGTGGGATCATCTTCGAAAGTAAATAGGGTCATTAGAGTGTGAGGACGACGATGAAATTATGCTTTCGTAAAAATAGTGTGACCATTCTCAAGCGAGTACCCTTGAGTTCCATCGATTTGAGTTCCTTGAGCCACACAGAAATGAAAGCACATGCTAGCGAAGAAGTGCATCTTGAATTGAAGGATGGTAAAAACGCTAGCGATCAAATCGAGAGTGAGTCCAGTCGATGACCGGTAGACTGAGCGCAATATTCGACACGAAAGCAAAAATTTTCACACGCCCAGAAGTGCTTTATTTTCCGGCCCCTTCACACATTTTACGCCTTTCTCTTTAACTTCAGCGCTTCATTTCCGCGGTGTGAAACGACAAGACAGTCACAGCAACTCGAAGAAACCATCACAGACGTGCCCCTCTGACAGAGGCTGTATTTTCAGTCGCAGTTTCGCAGATCTGGTTGAATGGAACTCGGCGGTATTCGGTTTCGAGCAAAATAGATAAGAGGTGCCGCACATGTGGCATTCCAGCATTTACGCGTGAGATGAAAACAAGATCGAAACAATACAAAGAATGCTGAGCGCCCGGGCATATAAGAGGCGAAAAAGACGAAAAAGCGGGCTTGGCGGGTAACCGGGAAGAGAAGGGAAGGCAGGGATAAAAACGCGCTGGTCTGGAAACGGAGGCGCCATTTGAAAAAAAAAAGGCCTTTTCATTTTTTCTACGCGCGATGGAAAAGGCGCTAAACGGAAACGACTACAGCGGACCGTGGTTTGGATAAGGAAAACTGAGTGAACAGAGGATGGGGATAAAGAAGGATATAGGGGTTAAAACTGGGGTGGAAGAGGAGAGAAAGGGAACGGTTGTGTTTATAGCCTAGTTTTGTGGACGCAGTCGTTCAACAAACGGGGAGAAGATAAACATAAAACGTGGGGGAAAAGGGAAGTACTTTGAAGGCACCGGGTTGTGCTGGACCTACACCTCATTCGGTAGGAATTTTTAACGCACCCGTTTTGCGATGGTACTTCGTTCACTGCGTTCGAGGAGTGCACTCCATTACTTTGGCTTCGGAGAAAATTACATCATCTTTAAAATTTTTTATAAACTACTTCCTCTATATCAATTTCTGTGTTGCGGCAAAAGCTAGATAAATCTCACTCGAATCTGCTAAAAAAACGAAAAAAAAGAAAAGACGCTCGCCGCTTTCTGAATCACTTTCATTTTTAACTATGCGTTTTCAGAAGGCCAAACGGGCTTATCCTTCGATCCTTTTTATGAAAAGAAGCACTGCAACGCTTCAATATGGTGCGGTAAAAAGCGTGTTGACTTCAGTGCTTGAAATTATAGATTGTGTCAAAAAAAAAAAAAGAAAACTTGTTTTCCTGACGATAGGGAAGAGTTGTGAACACTACTTGTCGCACGGTTCTGCTTTTTCCCACTCCATGATGATTCAAAATTCTTTTGTCCTGCGGTAAATTTTACACCGGACATCTTTAGTATAAACCTCCTTAGTTGAATGGTTGAGTTCTGATACAAAACTTGCACATCATATCGCCCCAGAATAATTATTCCACCTCGCTGCCAATTATTCTAATGTAATCGTACTAGCAAGCTAACTTTTTTTTCTCGACTACGTATGCCTTTTCTCAGCCCGGTCCGACAATCTTTTGATCTAATAGAAGGCCAGCAGTATAATCCAGAAACACTACATAACCTATCAAACTCAATTTATTTCTCCAAATTTTGACGTGAATGTGAGCTACACGCTCTTGATATATAATCCACGCCAATTTTTGTTTTCGCCCAGCACTAATCTTACCATACTCTCATTCCATCACGCCGTTCGCATTCTTTAGCTTATCGAACTTCTTCGTTAACCTCGAAATTTCCGGACAGCACGGCACTACAAGCAGAATGCAACTACCGTCCACTTTTTTTCTTATTCGTGCAGTGAATATCTATGCATCTCAATGACCCGGTTCACGTGCATGGTGTGAGCATTGTCATTGCTTGCTAAACTTAATCCTGGCTGAAATATCTATACTGTTTACGATAGCCCTATGTTTATATTTGCTAGCTCGTCAACCTTCGTTCTCTTCACAAATATCCCGCTCTCACGTGAAACCTTTCACACAGCAATGATTTCGCACCTGACATTCTTCTTATAATATGTTTCTATAGTGCGTCCATATGATCTGGAACACGTGCAACGTTTAAGTTCGATACCGTCGTATATGTACAAGCAATTACATGCAGACGCCAAATGACGCCGTAATGCTGCATCAGTACTGAAGCATTATTCCCCCGTCATCCGGATACCAACCAGCGAATGGGCGACTTTGCAGGAGTGAGCGTCCGCCCATGTTGTTTCTGCTCCGTTCACCGTTCGTTTATCGCTGGTTTCTCCGAGCGGCCAAAGTCCTCGGCTACCTCATAGTCGACGCACTAGCCTCGCCCACTCGCCTAATGAGTTTCTATCGACTCGTGTTGGTTGGCTAACTCCATCGAAAACCAGTGACAAGGCCGCGATTGCAGCCTCCACCGCCGCACGCAAAAGAGTCAGCACTGGTGCTCGGTCTGGAAACCTTCCTCGCTCCTTCCACGGTGCCAGTCCCGAATTGGGCTTTCATACCCAGGAATTCGGGACATCGCTTTTAGTTCACCTTTTTTCACACCACGTGGCGTACGGACCTTCAACGTTCAAAATTCGCGCGATGACGCTTGCCGTAGTCGCGCAAATCGAGAAAACCACAATACATAAAAAAAAGCACGACGACGATATCCGCTACAAGCAGCGAGCGCGAACCTAAATCGACGACTGATAACCGCAGCGCATGCAACGAGCGGCCGGTTGGGCTGCTCGACCATGAATCAGCAGTTCTGTTGCAATGAAAGGAGGCTTACATGTCGCTTGGCTGCGCTTGATAACGACGAGCTCTCGAAAGAGCGTGCTGCCCTTCTTCGCATCCCCTGCCTCTTCAATATATTTCGTCCGATTATATTGTTGTTGGCTCCCACGGGTTTCTTAAAAGTTCTAAAGCAAGAACGTCCTTTAGCACTGCTGTTTTTGTAGTGTGAAAAAAAGCTAACTTCCAGAAAATAATACAAGCTTGTGAGGCGGTGATGACGATCGCGGGTTTCAAAATGTGTAGACAGACGCTTGCCGTCCCTAATTTCAGTTGGTCTCAATTTATGAATTCAATATTTTGCGCTTTTACAAGACGTCTTGCCGTGTTATATTCGCTGCCCACAGACATTTTTCTTTAAAGCTCAATTACCAGCAGAGGTAAAGCAACAATACCTTTGCAAGCACAATATTGTTCAATGATCTTCTTAAAAAGAATCATTTTAATAAAGTCACCTTAGTTTCAACAGCGCCCTTAACAAGCTCTCGCGGCTATGCGCCCGTGTGTCTGTGAAAAACAATAAGGCCGCCTGTGACATACAGCATGTAAAACCGTATTGCCCATGCGTAGTTGGGGTGGTTTACGAAATACCCCTCAGCTGTGGTAGGACATACATCGGCCACACTGGTCGATGTTTAAATATCCGATTAATGGAACATGAAGTCTCCCTTAACAATGTATCTGGTTTACACTTGCCTTCGCACTGCAAGTCCTGCGCATGCGCGCCCCGGTTTTTCGAAACCAGGGTGCTTGGGAAAATTCGAAACCAGGTGGCCCGAGAATTGTTGGAGGCTTTTTGCATAAATAAGAAGAGTGCCCAATGTGTTAGTGTGCCTTCCTTGAATTTATATCGCAACGAATTGCACTTTTTAGACAAGTCTTGATAACTCAAAGTAGGTTGTCATTCTGTTACCGTGATTGTCAATGTGACTCGCCCATGCGCGTGAAGCTACCTGGAATGCAATGTTCTTTCCAATAAGACAGTTTTTAGTTTGGCACCAGTCCTGTCATTTCTTGTCCTCGTTCCTTTGTACCTCCAAATTTTTGTCAGACCATGCACCAACTAGCCCAAGAACGCGTTTTAGTCGATAACTAAAGACGCCGGAAATCACCGACTTCATTATGCTCATGACATGCTACCCAGGCCGCGTTTTCCTCTCCGCTAAGTGTTGGTGAAAGAGGGATGAAACAGATTAGACTGATATAAAGTATCGTGAAACCCGCCTTCTTGTTTGACTGCCTATGCTGATCTGCAACCCTTCAGGGTGGTCTAGTGAATAAGGTGCTCGACTGCTGACCCGCAGGTCGCGGGATCGAATACCGGCCGCGGCGGCCATATTTTCGATGGAGACGAAAACGCTAGAGGCCCGTGTACTTAGATTTAGGTGTATGTTAAAGAACCCCAGTTGGTCGAAATTTCCGGAGCCCTCCACTACAGCGTCTCTCATAATCATATCGGGGTTTTGGGACGCTAAACCCCAACAATTATTATTATTATATTATGCTGGTCTGTAGAATTGCAGGAGGTCGCGGCTTGAAACCTGGTTCTTGCGGCCACTTTTATTCTGGACAAAATAGCTTGTGTCTATTTTTACATGGTAAAGTTCGTTAAAAAGTCTCTCGTCAGGACCCATTTAATATTTTGATTACGAGTTTAAATCTTTTGCTTATGTTCGCAAGTGACGTGGAAGGTTCTCGAAAAGCCGTTTTATGTTTATTCTCTGTGTCGTGCCTTTGTTTACCGATAGACAACGTAGCACCTCACGAGGCGATGTTTCTCAAATAGTGGATTACACTGAAAGTTGTTAAAGGCAAGCTGAGCAACCTTCCACGAATATCTTTCTTTTTTTCAGTCAATTAGTTCACTGTTGAGCGTGGAAAAGCGCGCCGAGAGGGGACAGAAAACGAAAAGAAGCACACATACACATCGCTAGTGTGTGTGCAACTCTTACAATAGCGGGGTGTACCCACTATTATAACAGTTGCAAGGCATTGAACTGCCCTGTTACCGTGCTGTTAGAAGGTAAACATTCCTGTCAACACAGGCCTTGTCCGCCTCGGTGGAGCAGTAAATATGGTGCTCGGCTGCTAACCGGAAGGTCCCGAGTTCGATCCTAGCCGCGGCGGTCGCATTTCGATGAATGCGAAATGCTAGGGGCCCGTGTATTGTGCGATGTTAGTGCACGTTAAAGAACACCGGATGGTCAAGTATTCCGGAGCACTCCACTACGGCCTTTCATAATAATATCGTGGTTTTGGGACGTTAAATCCCGGATATTATTAACGCAGGCCTTACCTATACCACGGCGATGGTCTGCAAGTCTGCAAACGGAGTTCTTTCCCTGCATTTCGTTACGTACCGTAGGCAATGTACATACTCTGTTCTTCTTACGTGATGAGCCCCACTTTTTTTTCTGTGTTGGTTCGTGGCGCTTCTAGAGTGGCCGCATTGAGCTTCTCGCAATGGGAGCTGAACTGAAGCCACGTGCTGCAGTCAATGACGCTGAAATCAGTGTGTTGCAGTGCGCGACTCACATCTCGCAGAAAGTGTGACCCCCCTCTTAAAGGCATGGCCTACTTTTTGATTATTTTCATACTTAGTAGACACGATATTCGCCTGCTAAGTGACGGACCGAATTTGTCAGAAATCTTATATGATGAAATTCTTCGGTTTCCTCGCATCACTCATTGCCATCGTATCAATCGTACAGTAATGCCAATAAACACTAGAGGGTGCTAAGTAATATCATTAATTAAGAGGGCAGTGTTGTATGGCTTGTGATTTTCCAAGCTCCTAGTGACCCGGTGAGCTTGGAAGCGTGGGCTCGTGCCATGCCAAGGAAAGATCGAAAGCGCACGCCTCGTGACTACGTTTGCGAGAAGAACTTCTCGTAGACAAGGCCTATCATTCGTATAAAAAAAACGCACTGGGCCCCTTATGCATTAGACTAAGACGACTCGAAGGTGAAAGTTTTCTTCTTGTCGTCATTCGATGTGTCTGTTCTGCCCCACCCTCGTGCAAGAGCTTTCTGCACCTAACGTGGTTTTGCACTGCATCTGTGATTGGCCAACCGATCACAGAGGCAGTGCAATGCGACAATGTCATGTGATGAAGTCACGTTATGTGACGTCATCATGCCGTCATAATTACGTGATCTTCGGAATGTGTGACGTCATAATAACGTCCCATCGTGATGTCATCACGTGATGATTTTTTGTTGACGCCGCCAACGCCGTGGAAGCAATTGGCTGATAAAGTGTGGCGCTGCTGAGTAGCGAGGTCGCGTGTTCTATTCCCTGCCACGGCGATCGTATTCCGGCAGGGACGAAATGCAAGAGCACATGCTTACTTAGGTCTGTTAGATGCACGTTCTAGACCCCCGGGTGTTTAAACCTATCACAGAATCTCCCACTGCGGCTTGGCGATAATGACAATGGGGTTATGGCACGTAAAGACCCTTAAAGTATTATTGTTTACGTAGGCCGCTTGGGGGCAACAAAAATAATGCATGAAAAACAACCTCGTACACACGCGTCATCATTAATGCGGGAGTGTCACGCACAAAGTTCTGCCTAAATTAATATTCTGCATGTTCCATCACAAGCATCTGCTTATCAATAATTCGGAAGTATCCATGTGAATGCGCACATGGATACTTCGGAATTACGCATGCTCTTGCCGCAGGATAAAAAAAATCGAGATATAAAGGGAGAAGGCTATGATATTCCTCTAGTCTTGCTTGCTGTATTCGCTAGGCCATCTTCTGGGGCTGCTGTCGCATCCGAAAAGCTACAGCGCAGTGTGTCCGTATTTTGGCGGTGTACAAGTAATGAAATGGCTCCTCCTGGTCTCTGTATATATATATATTTTTTTGCAGTGAGATTGCAAGTTGTGATATCCACAACCCGACTAGACGCTTAATACGAGTGCGGTTTAAACCGATGCACCGTGGAGAAAACAATAAAACAGGTTGAATATAAATGCTTCAAGCTTTCATTTGTGGTAATTCAATTTACATAAACCAACACCAGTTTCACGCCTTAGTAATACTACTACTACTACTACTACTACTACTACTACTACTACTACTACTACTAATAATAATAATAATAATAATTATTATTATTATTAATATTATTATTATTAGTAGTAGTAGTAGTAGTAGTAGTAGTAGTAGTAGCAGTAGTAGTAGTAGTAGTAGTTAGTAGTAGTAGTAGCAGTAGTAGTAGTAGTAGTAGTACTAGTGGCGTTTAATGTCCCAAAACCACGATATGATTATGTGGGACGCCGTATTGGAGTGCTGCAGAATTATTGACCACTTAGGGTTCTTTAACGTGCACATAAATCTAAGATTTCTTCCAGTATTTTTATATACGGTTCGTCGACGCCCTGATTCCGTTGTGCCTGAATGACTGCTGCCATCTCGACCTTCTCGTAATCTCTGACGGCTATATATAGGGGTTGGTTATATTCCGCGCATTTCTCTATCACTTGATTGATCGTGTGAATCTGTTTATTGTCGAGTAGCCTGTACGGAATCTTGCTATATTTTTAAATCGCTTGTAGACAACGGACAGTAAGCAGATCGGCATGTAATATTTCAAGCCCTCGACGTCGTCTTTCTTATGAATTAAGGTGATTTTAAAATTATTCCAAGATTCTCGTACCTTCGTCGTCAAGAGACACTTTCTATACATGGTGGCCAGTTTTTCTAAAACAATCTGTCCACCGTCTTTCAACAGATCTGATGTTACCTGATCCTAACCAGCGGCAATTGCCTCTTTGCGTTCCCTCTAAGGATTTCTTTACTTCCCATGTCGTTACTGGTGGGTTGTCCGATTTCTCTGGCCTACTTCTTACGTTATCGTCCTCGTTGTCCTGGCTACTGTACAGATATTTGTAAAGCTCCTCAGCTATTTTAACTTTCCTATCCATATTGACAGTGACTTTGCATTCCTCATCCCTTAGTGCATACGTCCGGTTTTTGCCTGTGCGCAGTTTCCTCTTGACCACTTTGAGGCTTCGTCTGTTCTAGAGATGACCGATAAAAGGATGGGACGAAGTCAGTCACGTGCGAGTCACGTTTAAGACCCCAGCCCTGCAGCAAAAATTAAATAAAACGATACAACGTGGCTTCCTAGATGAAGTCCAGGAGCGCTTCTATACAATTTGCGCATCCACTTGGAATCAACGTCCATCGGCACTGTCGACGAGCGCAAGGTGAGGTTGTGATATTTACAGAGTACTCGAGAAACTGATTAGACCGCATGCGCGTCGCTCGCGCCGCATATACATGTATATAAGAAATGATAAGATTCTAGCGCCCTTCGCTGATACTAACAGCAGTTGTTGCATTTTAGAAACGCTGGTTGTACTTTCACGTGTTTGCTCGCAGGTGAATGCATGCCGTAGATATGTGTAGTCGTGCGCAAGATGAGTCTCTAACACTGAAATTATCTTTGAAATACGCCATAACGGCTAAACGCAGTGAGCAAGCGCAAAAGTGTTCATGACACCAAATGCTGAGGCGGAAAATTCTATGGCATTTCAATACGACACATTCGCATTAGTACCTTCCAAGTATTCATGCACTAAACATGAATTCGGTGTTCCGCTCACATTATTGACAAACGAACGTCGTGACGGCACCGGCACGCGATGACGCACATATCGCTTAAGTTCCAGGGCTGGGCAGTATCGCGATACAAGAGTATCGCGATAGTATTTCAGAGATACTTTTGAGTATCTGTATTTCTGTATCGAGATACATTTCCAAAATGTATTTGTATCTCAGTAGTGAAATACATTTTCGATGTATCGCCTGTATCGCGATACTATGCAGGACATGGGTATCTCGTTACATTGTTTTTTTGTGTCGGAAATGAGTTTAGGCGTGTTTCCAATGGTGGAGTGGCGTTTTTTTTTCTTTTTTGTGCCAAGACAAGCAAAGGCGCGCCGCCGGTCGCCGACAGATAGGGCGGCGATGGTGTCCCCTCAAGCACAGAATGGTCCATGTGGTAAAGCGCGCGACGCCGCAGACGGCAGAATCGCGGGGGCAGTGTTGTCAGCCCCTGCCGACAAAAGTCGCTGTCTCTCAAGGTCAGTGCAGCACGCCTAATTTTTTTCGGGTGCCATGCCATTACTTCGCGACCCCCCGCGCGGATACCGCCTTGGAACAGGCTTTGAAATGCTTCGCGGGCGTTCAGTTCTCAAAGCGGCGGCACTTCCAAAAGCAGTTCCCGTCGCGGCGGATGTGACTAGAAGATGGCTATCTTTGACGCGCTTTCAGCCACCTCTCATATGTCAGGGTACGTTCCTAATTGATTACATGCGTGAAACGGTCTTTGTGGTAGCAGGCTCCCCCACCGCCGGAGCCGACTTCGCCTGTTGCTGCTTTCTGAAATGGGTGCTGGTAGCGTCGGTGGTAGTGACAGCTTCATTGAAGCTGACAGGGTCAGACGGCTTAGGATTCCGAAGATGGGGACAGACTTCGGATTCTGAACAGTCAGAACAACCCGAGTGAGGGCGGAAGCGTTTCGGTATCTAGATGACCCGAGAAGAGATATCGCCACGCTGCAGGGCAATCCGGCTATGAAGGCGATATTTATTCACTATAACACGAAGTTGTGCTCGCCTTCAGCGATACGCATACTTTTTTTCTTTCGTGAGTCTTGTGCTGAGGCTGAACCGACGCTGTTAGAAGACAGCCTATTTGAGAAGCCTACACAGCAAACTTCTCAGCAAAGCAGATCTTCAAAATAAATGTGTGCTTTTTCTCAATTCACTGGTGTTTATTAGTGATTTGAGTGATTTGCTTAAAATGTGCTATTTCTAGCATAGCTTAGTTTGTTCGCCAAGTATATCGATTTTGGTGTCCAATCCCTGTTACTGTTCCTGTAAAATAGTGTATTTTTATTGCAATTGATACTTGTAATTATGTTATTATTAGTAATTATGTACTTTGTCTACCCCCCTCCCCTGCAATGTCTTAATGGCGCTGAAGGTACTGTAATAAATAACTAATGAACTGAACGTTTCGATGCGCTGTAACTTTAATTACAACATTATGCTGCACTAATGAGTGTCTTTGCGTAGTATGAGCATCCTTCAAATAAAAAAAGTATTCCAGTATCTGTATCGCTGTAACTGTATTCCGGAATACTTTTTTCGTCTTATTGCAAAAGTATCTCCGAAATATCCCGTTACGTGAAAGGCAAATGTATCTCAGTATCTGTATTTTAGGCTTCCAGTTCATGTATTTCGATATCTGTATTCCGGAATACTTTTCTGGGTATCTCTGCCCAGCCCTGCGCTTAACTGCTACGTCCGATATACATACGCTCGGCAATACCTACACTGAATGTGCTATTCCTTTCACATTTCATGCGTAGATATACAGGCAGATGCGTTTGGATAAGTGTAGTATTTTACGATGTAAGAATATTCAACAAGCCGCGACGTGTACGTTCCTTTCGTTTTGTGCTCCCACGGCACCAACGAGCCGCGGGCGACCGAACGGCCGGCTTGCTCAATGTACAAACTTTTCCCATAGTGCGCCACGCTCCCGCGGGGCTTTCTGGGATTGCTTGAAAAGGTTCATTAGCAAGAATCTCGCAATGCATTCACCCTCTCTCTTTAGACTATCATCTGATGCTTTGCAATCATATGCCTCAAATTATTTTTATCATATATCTGCAATTAATTATTAATTTCCTAAAACTATCGGTAGATTTAATTACTCCTTTCAATTGCAGAAGGGTGTCTTGAAGGGTCAGTTGGTACATGTTACTGCGTTTCAAACAGCGCAAAAACGGGGCGAACGCTTAGGAACAAACAACAGAAGCGCTGTTCCTTTGTTCGTTAGCCTTCCTGCCGTTTTCGCGCGGTTTTGAGTGCAGTAACATGTAGCAACTGGCCCTTGAAGACACCCTTCTGCATATTGTTTCTCTTACATCAGGCTCTTTTGCACCCAGTGTTTTGCATAACTCATCAATGTGCGAGCGCTTGTGTTGTTGTTTTTTCCTTAGCCTTCGTCCAATTTTCGCGCCGTTTTCAATGCAGTACTCCTTTAAATCGTCATCTCTCGTAAACATTTCTCTCGACACTTGTCGGTGATAGATGGTATCTATATTAAACGAATAATTATAATTGATTACGAATTAATGATATTTATGACTGCTAATAATGAATGATATTCTACTACTTCCCACCACTGTACTGTAACTGCATACATTGAGATCTATAGCTGCATAGATTAGGTACTATCTATCTATTTTACTGATGTCCTACACTGACAGCTTTCACCCCTAAATTGAACATATATTGAATTCATTGTCACCATTCATTAGTAATGCACTGTGTACCAAGGTGCGAATGTAGATCAACATTAGTAAGATACTCTTACCGTGAATTCTGCTTAGCTGACCTAATTTTAAAAAATTTGCGCAGCTTGCACTGAGTCGCGCGCCCCGCCACGGTGGTCTAGTGGTTATGGCACTCGACTGCTGACCCGAAGGTCACGGGATCGAATCCCGGCCGCGGCGGCTGCATTTTCGATGGAAGCGAAAATGTTTGAGGTCCGTGTACTTAGATTTAGGTGCACATTAAAGAACCCCAGGTGGTCGAAATTTCCGGAGCCCTCCACTACGGCGTCTCTCATAATAATATCGTGGTTTTGCGACGTTAAACCCCAGGTAATATTATTGCACTGAGTCGCGCAAACCTTGGCTAGAGCAGAGCTGGTCGGCACTTGGCTGGTCTTGGCTTGACTAGACACACGTGCATTCACACGACGATGCACGAAGTGTTCACGGGGTCACATTGGTAATCACGAGTATAGACTAGGCGTTGATCGGGTTCGATTGGGTATCGCTCGGCAGTCACAACACCAAATAGGTTAATTAGCTTAATCAGATTAATTGGAATAATTAGCATAATAGGTCTAATTTGTGCATTTGGAACTTGGTCTAGCTTAACTTGCATCCCTAGTCAAGCTAGCATTAATTATATCTTAATTAGCTTAATTATGCTAATGAGCTTAATTAGTATAATCTACATACTCGAGCATTCATCTCGACGAGCTTTCACCACAAGTCAATCTAAACCTAATGAGTTAATTAACGTAATTAATGCTAATTAGACTCATTCATCATTAATATATCGGTATCGCTCGGCATCTCTTGCCGAGCTCGGCATGACTACGCAGACTAGAATCTCAACTCGGCTTAATTAGGGCTAATTAGCCTTCTGGCTGTATTATGCTTGGCTAATTAGTTTTCATCGTGCTCAACTAAACTTAATTACAATTGGCTATGATTAACATGGCTTAACTAGGCACAGCTATGCTGAGTGCGCCGGCATAATGATGATTGTGTTTTGTCTACATCGCGAGTAATACAAAGCGTGGGCATAACTCTGCTGTAAAAAATATTAATATTATTTACGCTGCAGAGCCCCTAAATGCCGATTAGCACACATTCCAAATGTATTCAGCCTCTTCCTATATGCTTTCATTTGATGCATTACTATGTTCTCGACCTATTAATATATTGACCATATACCCGCACTTGGCAACTGCCTACAACGATCACTAATAAACTATAATCGTCATATTTAATTGCTAGGTTCCATAGATTTTCCCCAAATTATCCCTGATTACTAATTATCGATAACTATCACTAAAGATAGTTGCATGTTACTATCTATCTCGGATGTTAATTTCATACATTGAATACCCTATATATATCATGTACATATCCTTCTATACTGAAAGATTTCCATTATAACTTTAAAATTGGTGAATTCATTACAAGTGATTACTTATATGGTCAGGGTGCAAATGTGCATAATGTTGCTGAGTAAACCTCACTCAGTGTGAATTCTTGGGGGTCATTGTCAACTCTGTTAATTTTTCACAGTAATTAAGCTAAAATACCCCTAATCACTAATTAGCAACCTAAGATTCTTATATCTTTGATCCTCTTCGTCTCCACTTCCATGTGATACATTACAACGCAATCCTCGGATTAGTTGATTCTTATTGACCCCTTTTCTATTTACTTCAAGGTGTAAGTATTAATAATGACAGAGTACAATTACCATATCTCTTATACCTTTGATTACTAATTAGCTATAACAGTATCTACTGCTAGTTACTTGCATGCGACAGCCATCTAATATTAATGGCGTGCATTGCAATACTATATCTAAATATATATATATATAATATACATGTCCTTCTATACTAACCGCTTTCACCAATAAGTTTTAAGTAAATTGTTAAATTCATTAGTACCCTTGACTACTTACACGCAGTGGAGCAAAATTCGTATCCGTATCAATATATCTTGTCAATTCTTACTTACTTTGAATTACGAGAAGCTATTCTCACTTTTTACCATCTGGTCTAATTAACCTAAGACTTCTCATTGCTAATTAACAACTTAAGACCTCCACAGTATTCATACCCTCCATATCTTTAGCAGCTTCAAGAAAAACAAGCTTATATAAAAACACTGACATTTTCACCTGTTTTAGGGCAACCGTAAACACTATGAAGCGTATGCACCCCTATAAGGCGGTTTCGCTGCAATGCACCTTAGGCAAAAGTTCCCGTCGAACCTCAGAAACTTCGCCGACATCCGCCAAACTTCACAGGTACGAATATTGAATCATCGAGATTGGGTCCCATCAGTGATTTAAGCAGGTGAGGGCGCATTGTTTTTATATAAATTTTTAAATTATCTCCTATGGAGTTTCACATAGCACATAAAAGTGGCTCTCGAACCCAGGAAGTTAATGGGAATAAAGCAAAACTTCTCGCACTGTGGCATAATGACTCCCATATTATATGGACGAAGTGATTTAAGCGTACATTGAAGCGTTACACTACAATAAATGTTCAAAGGTCGGTTCCCATTGAGTGACGCTGCCACTTAGCAGCCAACACAACAGATGGCGCTAGTTGTCGATGTCCCGAATTCCTGGACATGAATCAGCGCAGTGGTCGTGCGATTTACCTGTGGGACGTTGGCAACCGGTCCCGAAGACTTACGCTCTTCATTATTGCTGTTTGCATATATCGGCTACACACATTCACTGACGCTCATTCACGGTTGACACGTTTGGCCCCGACGATACAGAATTACAGGGCATGGCAATGAGACACGAACAGAGAATTAATCAGTCACAGAATAAGTCCTTGTTAATTTTGTGTCGTTGCTCACCATATGCCCAAATGTCTCGTTGGCTCCTCACGTCATGATCATAGTAGTCATCAGTGTCATGGTAGCCGTACTTAAGTAAATATTTAAAAGCTACATCGCAGCATAGTCATGTCTCCAGGGTGACTAACTCGAGTGCTCACCTTCTGTCACTTGGGAAATGCTCCCAAATGCTTGTCAAGTCCGCCGGCTTCTGTGTTTGAGTTCGCCCGGTCACACCTGTTTCATAAATCGTACAGACTGTCATTACTTGTAAGGCAAATACGATTAAAATCAAACATTATTAGGCACGAGTCTTTTAGCGCTAATCCTACTTTCAGACTAGTTACGAGAAGGTCTTCTGGAAAGTTTCTTTTTTTTTTGTTTCGAGCAGTTGCTCAAAGCAGTCATCCGTGTAGGATGATAGGCCAGAACCAGAATTACCTGGCAGGTAATTCTGGTTAGCGGAAATGTGGACGTTCTTCCTCCCCTGAATTCCTTGACCATAAAAGCAGCACAAAAGGAAAGCGCTTCTTTAGAGGGAAGCGATTTCCAGCAAGAAAACGTATTCATCCGCGCTGTTGATTCTCTTTCCATCGGACTCTAGCCTGAACATTCTTAAGCATTTTCGCAACTTTTTCTTTGATTTTCCATTTCTTTTTCTTACCTGCATTATTTGTCTGTAACGTTCGGGTATCTTCTATTGTTTCCTTCGTTTCCGATTTCGTTGTGGCAGATTTGAGGTTTTGCTTTCTCGTTAGAGAGCACGAAAAAAAATTCGTTTATACTGTCAAGGTATTTGTTTCAAGAGGTACCACGGAGTAATGATGGAAGAGTCTGGGATGACAGTTCCCGAGGCGAAATGTACGGACAAATAACCTAAAACGTCTCCAGCGAATGCACAAGTGTCTAATAATAATAATAATAATAATAATAATAATAATAATAATAATAATAATAATAATAATAATAATAATAATAATAATAATAATAATAATAATAATAATAATAATAATTCGGCAGATCCCACGCGTTGTGGCAATTGGTTTCATGCGAAGCAGTCGGTGAGATCTTCTACGCTGTATCTTTGAGCCAGGGCTTACGACGTGGGTCGAAGTGTTTTTGTAAGTGTAGTAGCTGTGCGCACATCATGGGCTTACCAGGCACGTCGACAACACTGGTGTTTAAAGGGTAACTTGTGGTGCGACGTAACGTCAACCCTCACGTTAAAGTACATACGTCAGTATTATCGAAACTAAGTGCTCTTTATGGTGCAATTGCGTGAACTTTCGTTAAAATGTAACTTTCGTTAAAGGTAACTTTCGTTAAAATGTATTCCTCCAGGGTCGAGCAATGCTTCAATATAGCTTGCTGAATCATAGGAATACAAATGTAATGTTTATGAGACTGCTATAAAAGCGGAGCCAGCACTGGAACCACAGACGTTAATCTGATATGACGCCTGTATCATAGGAGCACACATGTAGTGTTTATTGCTTTCTTGTAAACTTAGACAGCCAGCACCACAACCACAATTGACGTTGCACCGCCATTACGCCTGCATAGGCTGTTTTTAAATGCGAAGCATTTCTTAGCGAACCTTTGGCACTTCTATCTATCTATCTATCTATCTATCTATCTATCTATCTATCTATCTATCTATCTATCTATCTATCTATCTATCTATCTATCTATCTATCTATCTATCTATCTATCTATCTATCTATCTATCTATCTATCTATCTATCTATCTATCTATCTATCTATCTATCTATCTATCTATCCGCCTACGCCTAGGTCCTCTCAAGGTCGTCTCCTTAACTTAGCGTAGACAAAAATTGGAGTGGGAGAAGAAGAGGGTTTCGCGAATATGACTGTCCGGTCGTGACATGAATAACGGAAAAATGCTGCCGCGTAACTCGTCAAACCCTTTCCTCCGGACATATGTGGCACATACCCGTATACGGTAAGCGGGTATGCGCCACAGGACATTGACAGTTTACGTCTTCCCAGGAGCGGCGAGAACAGACATTGGTAATTTACATGCGACAGCGTGAAGAAAAACTGACATCGGCAGCGTTGACCCGACGAATGGAAAGAATAAAGATCAGGATCCCAACAGGAATCGAAGCCAAGCATTCTGCATGGCAATCGCGTATTCTGCCACAGAGCCACACCACGTCTTGAGACTGCTTTATGAAAATACCCTATGCAGGCGTAATGTCGGTGCAGCGTCAACTGTGGTTGCAGTGCTGGTTATCTAATTTTATAACGAAGCAATAAACATTGCATATGTACTCCTATGATACAGGCATCATGCCGGGTTAACATCAGCTGTGGTTCCAGTGTTGCTCCACATTCATAGAAGTCGAATAAACATTACATTTGTATTCCTGTGATTCAGCAAGCTACATACAAGCGTCGCTCGACCGCGAGAATACGCTAACGAAAGTTACATATGATATTAATATCATCGCACCGTAAAGTGCACTTCATTTCGATAATACTCGCGTTTGTGCCCTAAAGGGAGTGCTGACGTTACGTCACACCATAAGTTACCCTTTACACGCCAGTGTAGTCGACGTGCCTGATATGGCCACGATGTGCACCCAACTACTACGCTTAGAATACACGTTGATCCACGTCCTAACGCTTGGCTCAAAGTTGAAACATGCAACTACTCGCTGACTGCTTCGCATAACACGGATTCCCACAATGCGTGGGATCTGCCGAATTTTTTTCCAAACCAGTTTATAGACCTGGCGTGGCTCTGTGGTAGAATGCCTGATTGCCACGCAGAATGCTTGGGTTCGATTCCAGCTGGGATCCTAATATTTATTCTTTCCATTCGTCGGGTCAACGCGGCCGATGTCCGGTTTTTCTGAACGCTTTCGCATTCAAATTATCAATGTCTGTTCTCGCCGTTCCTGGGTAGATATAAACTGTCAAACACCTGTGGCGCATACCCGTACACCACGTCCCGTGGTAAACGGGTATGTACAAGATATGCCTGGCGGAAAGGGTTTGACGACGTACGCGACACGATTTTCATGTTATTCATATCATGACCCGACAGTCATATTCATCAAATCCTCTTACCCTCCTATGCTAGTTTTGGTCTACACAAAATTAAGGAGGTGATGATGAGAGCACCCAGGCGTAGGCGGCCATACAGATAGATAGATAGACAGATAGAAACGCTCAAAGTGCCAAAGGTTCGCTAAGAAATGCTTCGCATTTAATAATAATAATAATAATAAGAAGCAGTTGTTTTTTCGCTGTGGGTAAGTGCCACATTTTTGAGGAAGCAAGCAAGCAAGCAAGCAAGCAATTCGTTGCGAGTGAATTCACAGCCTGAAAATCGCCGTGTTTTGCGTCATGTGAAACGACCTAAAGACGCTGTGCCGATGCCGCCCGACAACAACATTCCAGGGAAAGCCGAAGCCATGAAGTTTCCTACAATAAATATCGACGCTTACGCATCACTTAGACACAACCCAAAGGAGATCTTGCGTCGATTTCTTCCGAACTTACGTTCCTCTGTAAATCAGGCTTTTTCGCAAATAAACTATTAACGTGGCAAAGCGTCATCGTGAGCAGCGTGCGTGCCTCCACGTGCAGCGTTTTCATCAGCTTGGGGTTTTCGTTTAGGACGCCAGCCTCTCGGTGCATTTTCTGGTCGCACAGCGGACGCACGGAATTAGTTAGGGACGGAACATTGAGCTCTCAATGATGTGGAACTAGCGACCTCCTTTCCAGGCTTCGCTTCCGCATCCGGCTTCACGAAGCGCGGCCTTAAACGCGCGTGTCCCCGAATAAGCTACGGCACCCCGCCCCCACCCCAACCGCACTTTGATCGCACCCTGCGACAGAACGCTACAGCAGCGGTCGCGAAAGAACGGAGAAATTAAGGAGAAAAAGTGGCAGTTTTCTGGAAAGCCTTATTGAAAATATCGATCGCAAGAGCACCTGAGAAGTCGTGTTTGCATAGGGCGGTTGACCACCGTTTTCACGCAGCGTGCCGAGCGCAGAAATTGTCGAGCCGAGGTTTACTCAACGCCGTATCTAACTTTTTTTTCTTTCCTTTCTTTTTCATTTTCAAAGTGGCGTTCTTGCAAAGATAACGTCAATACGAGCATCATTTAACTTTGCGTCAGCAGAGCGTCAAAAAAGAAAAAAGAAAAACGCCAGGCCTGCGCGGAAAGCGCAGGACAGTCACAGCGAAAGCTGGAAGAGCGGCATCTCTAGAGACCGTTATAAACTCTCTTGCGGCTACTACTACAAATACACTGGCAAGGTACCCACTACGCTTTAAATAATAATTTTTGTCTAGTTCGGAGGCACCTACTAAGCCATTATTCGTCATTCTGCGGAGAAGCGAGGTGCCAGTTACACATCTGTAAGGCATTATGTGCACTTTGCTGATTCGACGGCTGATGACAATGAAGAATAATGGCTGAGCCCTCTGTACTGGGTTGGAAGCTTTAAATGACCCACTAGTTACGTAATTCGCATTGTGTGACACCCGGCCGTTATTTCACTCTCTCACCACGCTAATAACATACGTTAACATGAGGAAATGGATCATCTGGGCCTTATGGGCTTCCTTGGCAACCCATAGAAGTGCACTTGCGAAGAACCCACTATTGTATAAATCATCATAATTTTCGTGAAGTAGGGAAGCAGCCACTATGCCCTTTTAGGGGCGAAGCTCCTTAAGGCGGCACCCGTTCGTCCCTCGTAGTCGTAGTAGTAGTCGTAGTGCGTAACCAGTCTTACGCTTTGACCTCCAAGGTGGTGCCGGTCGGAGATTTTTCCTGTGCGTTGTTGAACAATAACAAATTCGCAGCGTGCGCGTTAACTAAAAGCCGAATTCTTCTGTCTCTCATTCCCCATTAGCAGCCATTGGCATGTTCCAGTAGGAAACGTTAGTAGAAGTAGAAGTGTAAGTGTTAGCTAAAAGCCGACTTCTTCTGTCTCTCATTCCCATCAGCAGCCATTGTTTACCTCCAAGGTAGTGCCTGGTGAGATTTCTCCTGTGCGTGCATGATTAAACAATAAAAATTTTGTTCAAAACGCCGTTGATTGATGAAATAAACCAACGAAAGACGCCAGATGTTTTGTAAAAGCAAAACGAAAGAACGCCAGATGTTTCTAAAGCAAAACGAAAAGACGCCAGCTGCTTAACGAAAGACGCGAGATGTTTTCTAAAGCAATGGTTTTCTAAACAATGAAAATTCACAGCGTACATGTAAAATTAAAGTGAGCTGCAAGTCGTCATAACTCATCGAACCTTTAGTATAAACGCGCCCGATCTCACGTCGGTGATGATGTACTGGGCAGAATTCACGGAAGATTCACGGTTTACCGATGAACCTCCGCAGCTTCGCCCACTCATCATCATTCACTCCGTGGATATGCTGCGATTTTTTCGTCATTCTGCGGAGAACCATGGTACCCGCTAAACACCTGTAAGGCATTATGTGCACTCTGTTGACCCTGCCTGATGACGATGAAGAATTATGGCAGAGCCCTTTCTAATGAGTTGGAAGCATTCAACAACCCACTCGTTACGCAATTTGCATTGTGTGACGCCTGGTCACAGACTTTGCGTTGTGTGACGCCTGATTGTTATTTTACTCTTCTACCATGCTATATTGCATATGTTAATGTGGTTCCTTCCCGACACGATGCTTGTATAGGGTCATCTTGCACAGCAGTTTCGAGCACCGGCATGGCTCTGTGGTAGAATACTGGGCTCCCACGCAGAGAGCCCTGATTCGAACCCCGTTACATCCTAGATATTTTTTTTCTATTTTTTTTTCTCTTATTTCATGTGATAGCGGTTACGGACACCGGCGGTGGCGGCGGACAACTATGCCACGTTAATTGGCTGTTGTTGTGGTCTCATAACAGCTTTCGCTGTAAAAGGAATAAGCGTATCAGCGACTGGTTCGTTCACGCTTCTACGTACGTCGTGAAACCGCGAATACACCTTCTCGTCCACGTCTTTTTCGCTAGTAAACATGTCCTATTATTCGCGAATTCTGTTCTCACGTTCTCCGCCAGATGTCGCGGTTTCACCGCTGCGGTCTGAGAATAAAAACTAACGCCGCCGTTTTCACGCCGCCCCACTATTTCTCGTACGCCTAGCTCCTTTTCTATAGTGTGTCTGGTACCGCAACATATGGCATAACCCGGAGCATGCTGTATTTCAATTCAACCATCTAACACGGTAAGCTTGCGCAAGAAAACGTGCGAATCGTTTTGCTTTAGGTTAACGTGGCCTCCTTGAAATGCAGTCTTATTCCGAAGAGCAGACGAGGAACAATTTTTGCCCATTCGTGATTCTGTGGTTCACCTGATGAAAGCCGTTTGCTTACGTTATTTACTCCGTAAGGGAGTTATTTGTACAGTGAGAGTGACCGCGGACGCAGTGACTGCTGAATGAATCATAAATGCAATGAACGAAAAGCTGTGTGAATGCGGGTCTTGAAATCGAAAGAGTCGCCATCGTAACAGCATAAAAAGAATATATATAATAATAAAGAAATGGAAAGAAAACAAGGTCTTTTACAAAATGGTCTTACGCAAGAATTCTTCACGAGAGAAAAATTCTGCTAGGTTGTCATTACTGTTCAGGAGAACGGACATTAGTTAACATAAAGGAAAAGCTTTGCAAATACAGGCCTTGAATTCTAGCGTATTCAATTCCCACTCACCACTCCACCCCCTACATAGTGTCGCATTCAAAGTTTCATCCCGCAATAGTTATTTCGATGTGCACCTGGGTCGATTAAATTAGGAGCGCGATTCGTAAAAGAGCACAAGTTCTCACTCGTCTCGGAACTTTTATGACTCACTGTGTACGTGCTGCATGTCTCAGCCGTCCCGCATGAGCGCTGCGTATGGTTCACAGCTGGAGCAGGTCTGCCGTCGAGCTTCAGCGTACGTATTTTGCTTCTGTAGGGCGACATGTGCATTTTGAACATCGCATATCATTTTGGCCGACCAAGTTGCAACTTGCAGACATACGTCAGCTCATACGTAATTTGAAACAGCGCCTCGCCATGTAAGCTCGTCACGTGGATAGAACAGAACTTACGTTTGGTAGAGGCACGGTGACACATTAGATCAGTAAGTTAAAGAAAGAAAGAATCGATACGGACAGTTGAGACGGCATGCATCTCAAACTACAACTTCCAGCGATGAGCGTATCGTTCGGTGTGTAGATGTGATTTGACAGGCCGCTTCGAAACAAAGTACATTTGTAAAAAGCGTGGAGGCCTGTTTTAACCTGCCAATTCGATTTAGAGTGGCCTCTCGCCTCAGAAGACACATGCGCCATGAGTTCACCTCACTCTATGAGTCCCCTTTGTGCTTGCTACTCTCGTTTCATGTCGTTTTCAAAGAAGCGCCAACCTACAGTTATCTTTTTTTTTCTTTGTGTTTCCTTATTCGGTGCTCTCATTCGCATGCCCTTCCGTCCTGCTGCCTCACTCGCTCTTAAGGTATATCTCGTTGTGCAGCCCAGGGCATACAAAAACGAAGGAAACACCCTGCTTAAAGCAAAGATAGGGGTTGTTGCCACGGGACAGATGAATTAGTTTTACTTGTTTATACCCATCCATTGTCAAAGTTCGATGCCTTTGGAAGGTAAAAGCAGGAGAAAGGGTGGGCGTAGAATCAAGCAGACAAACGAAACACAAGAATGCATGAATAAAAACAGAGAATTGGTGTTTTCGTGCAGTAAAAATAACGTAGCTGAGAAGAGAATTTAACGACAGCACAAACTGCAACTCGTCGTATGAACGCTTAGAGGCGCCCGTGGCGTGCATCTTCTCTTCCTATACACACAGCTTTTTCCTCACGCCTCTCTCTCCTCCAACGTTCCACCCTACGAGGCAACCACCACCGCCAATAGCAGAATCAGCGACAGCGATTCCGCGCCCATTTCCGTGTAAAAACACCCGCTTTGTGTGATTCCCCGAAGCGTTCCTTGGAAACGAGACTCAATAGCCTGTCGATTCATTTCTCGTCGTGCCATTTTTTACTTCCTCTTTCTTCTGCATCCTCACCCTCTTCTAGTTTGCTCTGTGCCTCTTCTTGGCAACGGCATCCGACCGACTCTATTTTCCGGCCCTTACCGCGCTCGAATAATGGCCGCCACTCCACGATGCGCGAGCACGAAACAAGCGACAAAACACGGCGATACAGACAAGAACCACAGAGATAACGTGGTCCGGTGCCACTTTTCATAACAGTGACGTGTTTCCTCTTTTTTTTTTTCCAAACATTCCCAATCTTTTCTTGTTTTCATACCTCTCTTCCCGATACCCCTTTTCCTACTTTCTCTGTATCTGATTACACTGCACATACATTGTCTGCCTGTGCGCTTGGTTCGCGCAGGAAACCAAGAAAGAAGAAAAGAACACCGCTCGGTAGAATGTCGCGTCCGAAATGCACTCAGTGCTTCCCAATTTATTCCCTGGACCCCATTACTCCTCCTCCCCCCCCCCCTCCCTCCTCTCCGCTATTCCCCCAGTGTACAAACAAAGAAAACACGAGTTGAGGAGGCGCGTAGAGATGAATGTCCACACTACCCTCTGGTGGCCGCGGCGCAACATCTGTCGCCGTTCGCACGACGCGACAACGCACATGAATCATTTTATGCGTATATTGACCACTCGCAGCGCGGTACAGAGGACGACAAAAAGAGGACCTCGCGTTTGCCAGAGTCGTTTTCCCGGGTTTCAACTTCACGATGCTTCCGCTGAGCACACGCTTTCGAATGCACCAAGTCTCCGGCACTATCCTTTCGCTCTTTGGCGACGTCCTCAGGTAGGTGCACATATACGAGGCAAGTGTAGTGGACGTAGTACACTGTAACGATGTGTTTTAGTCAAACAATATTTAAATGCGAACATTTCTTTGCGAACCAAAGGCACTAAGCGTTCTATCTAGCTATCTATCTATCTATCTATCTATCTATCTATCTATCTATCTATCTATCTATCTATCTATCTATCTATCTATCTATCTATCTATCTATCTATCTATCTATCTATCTATCTATCTATCTATCTATCTATCTATCTATCTATCTATCTATCTATCTATCTATCTATCTATCTATCTATCTATCTATCTATCTATCTATCTATCTATCTATCTATCTATCTATCTATCTATCTATCTATGCCTTTCCACCGGTCACGTGTGGCACACACCTGCATAACATGGCCCGTTGTATACGGGTATGCGCCGCAAGTGATGCACAGTCTACATCAACCCAGGGACACTGAAAACAGACTGTAATTCTTAATGCGACAGCATATAGGAGCCCGTGTTGCAGAAAATGCGGTGCCGGAAGCGACGACGTTGTCGATGAGCGAAAAATTCCGATCTTAGCAAAGACAAGAAGTCATGGCTTGAGCCGGAATCGTACCCAGGCACTCTGCATGGCAGTCAAGTATTCTACCAGAGAGCCACGGCCGCGCCTCAAGCGTCTTAGGAAAAGACCCTATACAAACGTGATGTCGGGGCAACGCCATTTGTGGCACTGTCGGCTATCTGCATTTATAAAGTTGTCATGAACATCGAGTCCGTGTTGCTCGCATACGCCGACGACCACTACTTATGATATGCACATCATGGAACCGTAGCTTGCACTTCGTCGCGATTACAGGGAGATCGCTTCAACGAGAGTTCCAACCTTGCGTCGGAGCGTGAGCCACCCTTTACACACCAGTGTAGTCCGACGTGCCGATCCATCTGGTAAGGCTTGACTCAAAGCAAGACATTCGGCGTAGGCTGCTACTCGCCGACTGCTTCGCATGAAATCCATTCCCACAGTGCGTGGGATCTGTCACATTTTTTTACATTGTTACGACGTAACTTATACTCGACGTGATAGCGCGTTGTGGGGATGCACGTTGCTCGACGTCAGGAAGTTTTCAATGCGATAGCGTTAAAGAGATCGGTTCGCAGAAATTGCAGTGTTGGTGTCGTTCTTTGTGAGCGAAAAATCAGCCTTGTTCGTGAGTGAAAATTCGAGATAGATGCAAATAAATAAATAAGTGAATCGGTTCGAGCGGGAATCCAACGCAGGAGTTTTGAGTGGCAAGCAGGTGCTCTATACCACAGAGCTACGCCCATGCTTGAAACTGCTTCGGAAAGAAACCCAATCAGAATGTCATGTAGTGCGACGAAGTTAAAATCGCGGCAGGCGTCAAACCATGTGATTTCGTAACGAGTGGTTGGTTTAAAAGGCTACCGATTACAAAGCGCACAGGCATAATTATTCATCATTATCAGTAACAGCATCATTAAAGTGTGAAGCTGCGAAATTGCGCCTGTTGCCTTGCGGATATGTAGTGGGTACTTCACCCATTCGCAGAAGGAAGAATTATGGCGTGGTGGGCATTTCGCAAGTGCCCTTGCAGTAGGCATTCTAGGATAATTTGAAACTGCCTACTTTACGCGCACAGGCGTTCCTTTCTTTGCGGCACGGTTGAGGTGTCCACCAAGAAGCGAAGGGAGGCAAGCGATTGAGAAGGCGATGCGAATGTCGCCCGATTAAGCTATCGCGTTCTACTCTTGAAGGCGAAGCTGCAGCCTTCTCCAAGTTTTCTTTTATTGCGATAGCAATTATATGGACAGTCTCGGCTGGAAAATGTCCGTCCCCGTCGCCGTCATGCACCGTATATGTATAAGTATGTATATATATATAAAAGCCCAAAGAAAAATAATGCAGAAAAATGCATCCGAAGCGCGGAATCGAACCAGGCACCTCTTCCTCCGCAGCGAGAGGCGCTAGCCACTACGCCACGAAACGCAGATCCTACACGTAGGTAACGGCGAGCGTTATATACACATCCTTTACCGCTGGACGGACTCAGAGACGGCTGCGCTTATAAGCGTTTCTTCATTACTAGCGAGATGGCGTTAGGAGCGCGACAGGCGCATTTAAAAGTCGTCGGCGAGCTCGCTCTCTTCTTCTTATACTTGCGCAGGTAGAACCTTGCCCTTCCGCTGTCTGCTGGCGCGGTTTTCTTGTGCTGAGGGGAAGAGGGAATGTTTCACGCTTTCACCGTGATGTCCGCGCTCATGTTACGGAGCGTACGAAAGCCACTCGAGCTCAAGGGACGCCGCTAAACGAACAAACAGAAGATGAGCGCGAACTATTAAGTGTCACAGCTCGGCACTTGAAGCACGCTAGTTTCATTCGCTGCTTCGGCCGCCTTTGCAACAGGAGCGCTGTTCAAACTGAGAGTATCCATTGGCGAGCCTCACTTCGTATAGCATTAGTTTCTTGCTATCGCATTCAGTGCTTCGGCCTTGCGGCGAAACTGTGACTTTTTTTTCTTTCGCCCATTTTTCGCGATCCATAACGCCGTTCTGATGCAATGAACTGAATTCTGCTGTATCTATTCAAATACAGAATCACTTACACCCCTGAGGCAGTTTTGAGAAACAAACAAACAAAAACTCACAGGGTCCCTTATGCACACACCTAAGACGACTGGAAAGCGAAAGCCGTTTTCTTTTACTTCTCAGTCGATGTATTGTTCCTGCGCCGCCGCTCTCCAAAAGCTTTCTGCAACTAATGTGGTTTTGCATGGCCTCCAGGATCAGAGGCACCTCACCTGCTTTTACACTGCATCCGTGATGGGCCCACCGTTGACCAAGCCAAGATGCATGTGATGACGTCATCGCGTGACGCCAAATCACGCAACGTCACTGTAGTGGCATAATGACGTCACAAAATTTTGCGATCTGTGGCTGTCATGATGACGTCATATGGTGCCGTCATCACCTGATGACTTTTTGCATCACTCGTGGGGACGCGGTCGGGCGACGCCGACGCGAAGCGCTGGTCAATTTTCGCGTTTGATGAGGCATCTAATGCTTTCGCCTTAAAAGTCGCTGTGATTGCGCAAACGTCCCTCAATGGTGAGACATAATCAAACAGGATGTAGCTTCTTTGTGAAGCTGAAATTTAATTTTGTTGCAAAACTACTACAGGGCAGCAACAAAGCTTGGGATTCACCAAGCTTCAGCGGTGAACTAACTGATTAAACATGTTGGACAGAAATCTGTCTGGCTGGGTAAAATTATCAGAGTAAAAAGACTCCCGAGCCACGCTTTCTCTTTAGTTTTTATTTTAAAAAGCTGACCCTACGTTTCGATACCCGTTTGGTCTCTTCTTCAAGGGGTGACGACTGTGCGGCCGGCTCCGAAGCTAGCGTTTTTTAGTGGTTGTCTCCCACTCCACCGTGGTTCTCGCCGCCGCTCTTGTTAATGGGTTGTCTTCTGCATTGGTTCCGGAGACCGTGCACATACACGCTTGGCAGTGTCCCTGTTGACCGGTCATGTTTCCAGGTGTCGTTTCAATACGCCAAGATTCTGAGAATTGTCTTTTGGTGCGGCTACCGTTCGTTTCGATGACCCTTGGCGGCGTCGAAGTTGATGCGATTGTCCAGCTTCTCGCTGTGTTGTGCGAGCGCGTTTCGTGCTGCGTTGAAGCTACGTACGTCGTTTCGGTGTTGACGTAACCGAACGTTTTAAAAACTAAAGAGAAAACGTGGCTGCAGAGTATTTGTATTCTTATAACCAACTAATTAATTTTAAACTTGGAACAGGGAGAAAAACCCATTTTGGCCCACGTCCTACATTAGTTTGCTTAAGTAGACGACTGTAATTAAGTACGGTCTACTGCGACAACCTTGCGGGATGATTGAAAAGTCAAAGAGCTCATTTACGCCCCTCCTCATGAGATAAGTGGTTTTTGTCATGCTAATTGATGAGAGGCTGAAGACAAAGAGTGAGAACCTGGAGCAGTAAAACAAAGAAGCGTCACCAGTCAAAAAAAAAAAATCGCTCACTTCTGGCATTCACCCGAATGAGCATGGATAGTCGAAACGCTAACGTCGTACTCCCTGTACTAAATAAATTGAGAAGAAGATATAGAAAGAGAGAGAGTAAGAGACAGTTCGAAAAAGGAGAGGGTCAGAGAAAGCATGATTGAAGAAGGCTGACCTAACCGAAAATTCAACTCCTGCTCGTCTCCGCAGTGTTGTCAACCAAATCAACACTTCTGCATATAGAGAAAATCTATGCCGAAGCGGCGATGTCGATGAAAGCTGATTGATTGAAGGCAGGAAATTGCAGGCACGGGGAATAAAAGAAATAACAAAAAGAAGTCGTTGCAGCTTTTGTTTAATATGATAAATTGCACAAAAAAGGAAGTTATTTTCTCCATTTACGCCATTGCCACGAGACGCTGGAAATCGATGGATATGCCGAAAAACACGGCAAAAATCTTACCCACCACCGCGGTCGTCTTACAACGTACCAGCCGAGAGACAACGCCGAAGCGGATACAACGTATTCTCTGCTCGCTTCTCCGCCGTCTCTCGCCGCCGCCAGCAGCGGGGTGATAAATCGAGTACGAGCAGCAGCAGCCTTGGAAAAAGCATCGGGATATCACAAAGCAAGCAAAAAATCTCAACGCACTCTATAGGCGTGTGTCTGCGGCTGCCTTGTCTCCGACACGCGGCCGCAGCTCTTCACAAAACTGGATCCTCAACAAAGAGGCTTAGGTCGCATCTCTCCGTTTCTACTTTATCTGTATTATACGTGCGTTTATACTGTTGTTGCTATCTTCGACGCGGAGCCTTCCTGTCCTCTTACCACTTCAACAACCCCGTTCAATTCTTCCCTCCTTCGGCTCCTCGTCGCCACCGTTTGTGATTAAAATTCCGGATGCGTGGTCCCGGTCGGAAGCCCCGAGTTCCACCCAATACCCCAATTATTTGCCGATCGATGAACCCATTACGGAAGAGGCGGCCTCCCCTGATGTAGCCGGCTTCTGTGTATAGCGGAGTGTTACGGAACAACGCGGCGCTCACTCCTGTGCTCTCTGGTCTCTCCACGTATTGCTGTCGAACCACCTTGTTTGCGGATGCGCGCATGTTGACGCAGCTGCGAGCCACGACAGGTCTCTGTCGCACGACAGGTCGGGCTTCTTCTCGACTCAGCGTGCCTCGGTCAGAATAACGCTGTTGTAATCCCGTCCTCAACATCCGCACACACATGCACGGACGAAGACGCACGCACGCACGCACGCACGCAACGCACGCACGCACGCACGCACGCACGCACACACACACACACACACACACACACACACACACACACACAACACACACACACACACGCACAACACACACCACACACACACACACACACACACACACACACACACACAACACACGTACATCCTAGCCTTCTTGCATTTCGGATACCCAAATGAAATGGCGACCTTCCTGGGAGCTGAGGTTAAAGCCTGAATGAAGGATGGCGACCATTCGGTTCGAGTATGGAATGGGAAAGGGGCGAACGAACTGAAGAAGACGAAGCTGCGGAACAAAATCGGAACCTCCCCCTTCCGCGGGACGCCGTTTTATATGCAAAGACGAGAGGTTAGCGTATAATGCTGCACGTTACATGAATAGCAGTGTGGTAGGCTTGTGATGTCACTTGTGCCATGAGGGAAGGACAAGAAGTCTTTTGTTTCGGCGGTCCCACAGCACGCACGCACGCACGCACACGCACAAACACATACACCCACATTGAAAACTGATGGTGTGCGACGCTTCATGAAGTGCATGGGTGCAGCAGCATAAAACATTCTACTTTCATGCTGGTACTGCTACAGTGGATGTAGAGGTCGTTATGTTAATGATCGCCTGTGTGCCCAAACATACTCGGTTAAGGCTTAGCTAGTCCCTAACAGATAATTCTTAAGAAATAAGTTTGCGAGCTTAACATCGTGGTTTAGCGCTAAAAAACACAGACACATGTGAGAGACAGGACAGACAGACAGGTCCTGTCTCTCACATGTGTCTGTCTTTTTTAGCGCTCAACCATGATGTTAAGTACTCACCAACTCGCCCACAAGAAGTTCTTATTAAGTTTGCGAAGGTTACCTTCAAAATTAACGACAAGATTTCGCCTCATTGCACCAAGTTCAATCTGCGTTTTAAGCGGAGGGTCACGCGTGATTGAAAAGTCGTCGACATAGTTCTACCGACCAATGCAGGCCAGCGCCTGCGCCAGAAATCTGATCCTCGTGATAGGAGGTTCATATGTGCTCTCGTTGCAGCATTCTGATAAAGCATTCTTGCGGTGATGCGTGTCTCAGACACTTTAGGGACACTGAGAGTCTATGTGAAAAACGCCATGTTATATAAAACGGAGTACTTGGTAAGTCGTAGCAACACCCAGCACTTGGAAAGGAATCGCGATGAGGAAACGCTACACTGACACATCAACTGCCCCTTGACTCGCAAGTGACAGGGCTCACCTAGGCTTTCCTATTGCTGCTTCTTACAAGCCACCAAGAAGAAAGAGACAAGAAAGTTTCGTCATCCATCGCTGCGTGTCTCGTCTGTTCAAATACCGAGCGACTGCAGAAAGCACGCTGTCTGGCATCGCTGGCGACGGCGGTAGCTGTTGCGCCTCGCGGGCAGGAAGTGATTGGCGCCCTTTGTTGACACTGCGAGCCCGGACCACGGACTTGGCCACGGCTGCGATTGGCTTGCGCAGGAAGCCTGAAGGGCTGATGCGGCTGCTGCTCGGAGGGCTGTATCAACGGCGGTCGCTCAGTGCCGCAACGCCAGTCGTCAGCGGCAGACGCACCCACTCTTTGCCGTCGAGGACGAAGGTGTAGGGGAAAGAGAACCAGGCGCTCTTCTCGTTGAGTAGAAGGCAGGTCGCCATGCCAACGCGTGCGTGGCCCTTGAAATTTGTATGCATCGAACGTGCGTCCAAACCCTCGTTCGCACGCCGGAATCAAATGTATCAGCTCTCTCGTTCACATAAGGAAATTCGCGTCAGCTCTCTCGATTCTTATGGAGCTTGCGCAGAAGTCAGAACACAGCATGCCTATCGGTCACGGTTAGTAATGACTGCTTCTTCCATATTTCTATCCCAGTTCCTTTTGCGTTTTCTAACCTTATTTCTATTCCTATTCAATGACTGACATCTTACATTCGACGGGAATACGCGGAACCTGCCGCATTCGGTCAGAGGTGTAGGAGCCGCAGCCAGCTGCTCTCTCTGACGCTTTTTTTTTCTTTTTGCAGCGAAAGCTGCTTGCTCTTTTTCTGCCCCTCCACGTCGAGGCGAAGAAAACTAACCCGCTGGGAGCTTCTGATCTATAATTCAGCTCGCCTAAAAGCCCAGCTGGGAGCGCCGACCCTTTTGCCTCTTCGCGGTACGAGCTCTGGCGCTCGCAATCGCCAACTCGTGGTCCACCGGCATTCCTAGAAGAATTCCTATACGCAGTGGTCGATCTCGGAGGGAGTGGTGACGGATGGAGTGGTATTCCCTTTCCCCCCTCTCTTGCCACGGTACATGCGTTATTATTGATATTAGGAGAGCGGGCCACTTTTTGCGCCGCTTTTTTCGCGCGCAGACCGAGTACGTATAGAAAGTACGTGAGGGGCTGTGCAGAGGCTGGCAGAGGAATGCTGGTCGCACTCGATCTCTGTGCGGTGTATCGGCCTCATTAGTAGATCCACCCTCCGTTTGCTGGTGGCGCTACAAGAATCGGGATTCAAGGCTGTAGGGGCTGCATTCTTTCATGCGGCTAGGTGGCTTATACCGAGATCCAGTGAGGTGGTGAGAAGGAGGGAGCTGTGATTCGGGCTTTTATACGCTACACTTGCTACAGATCGTGCTGAATGTCTGGTGGTGTTCTTGGCGTGGTTGTCAGGCATAGACCGTGTGTCGCGGTGATGTTCGCGTCCTCTCCTAATCCTCCCCCCCCCCCCCCCATCTGGTCTTACGAGTGCCGGCATTTGCTGGATGTATAAGCTTAAGCTCTGCCGGATTGGGAGCGCCTTTTCTCTGAAGATGCTCTCTTTGATTCACAAGATAGCTTGCTGGGAAAAGAAATTAAAAATATGGCAATAAAATGCTGATTGAGATTTGCATGCGTACATGCCCACATGTTTCCGGTGTGTTGTTTTGAACGAATGAAGGTAATTTGAGAGGCTCGTTTCTTTCTTTGACACAAACATAATGAAAACCAACACATAATGAAGCCAAGGAAGGTATAGGGGGTGTGAATCGTACTGTTTAACTGTATTGTACTAATTATGATACAAATGTGAAGAAAGTAAAGTGAACGAAAAGACAACTTGCCGCCGGCAGGGACCAAACCTGAAGCCTTCGGATAACGCGCCCGATGCTCTACATCAGAGCATCGGGCGCCTTATACGAAGGTTGCAGTACAAATAACGTCCCCTATATTTTCCTTCGCTTCATTGTTTGTTGGTTTTCATTGTTGTGTGTTGTTTTGACACATGTACGCATTTGAGGGCATGCGATGAGGCAAAATTTCGTACGTGGATATTCTTAAGCTTGTGCAGTTAGTGTTGCTGAAATTTTGTTGGGTTTGGGCAAGTGGGCGTCCTCAATCTAGATTGATTTTCTGTTGTGATTTCTAACTTATCGAGCGCAACGGTCGAACAAAATTGTATGCTGTAGCGCGCGCCTGGTTTTAAAACAGACTGGCTAAAATCACAACATTGAATGTCCATGCACATACCGATGTCGCCATCCCTAGTTTGGTGGTGCGTTCTTTCCATATTGCCGCGAGTCTTATATTTCATGAGTGTAAGCTTCACCCACAAAGACTGTGGGCAACGCGCTGCGCAGGCCTCGCCGTGATGTGTAGGAAGCTTCGCGATTGTTTTGGAACAATCTGTTAAGATTGCGCGCCGCACGAGAATGTTCCAGCTTTGTTGAGAGATAACGCCGCCACCAGCGATATCGCTGGAAAGTTCGATAGCGCCTGTATAAAAGCCGACGCGCTTGACTGCTTGTGAGTTGATCGACGGACGACGCCCTGTTCGCCGCTATCATTGTACAGCATGTATTGCTGTAGTTCTAGTTCTCATTTTCCCGGCCACAAGTTCGGCTAAATAAACAGTTTCATTCTGCAATCGCCGACTGCTGTCTTCGTTGACGTCACGACCACGTGACAATATTTACAATGCATTTTTCTCCTGGTGGTGGTGGTGGTGGTGGTGGTGATGTTGCAGCAGGCGGGGTTAGCCTGGCCTGCATGGCCGGCAATTGTTCCGCCTGAGCATCTACTGAATTGTAGGGGTATGTCACCAAGTGTTGAACAGCCCAGTGTCTCGCTGGTAGACCAACAAAATTCGTTGCACGCTTCTCCTCGTTGCCGCTGGCCCTTCAGGAAAAATGACGTCTTCAAATGTCCGGTGCCTATGACAACATTTTTGCAAGGTGCGGACCATCGCTGCTCTTTCCACATCAAACTGTGGGCAAAGCCAAATAAAATTTTCAATGTCCCCGATGTCACCGCAGAAGGCACAAAACGGGGAAGCGTATCGCCCAGTCTCCTTGTTTCTCCTTGTTACCTTTGATGGCTTGCTTCTTTTTCTGCATAAAATATCAAAAATTTGTAGAGAAATGAAAAAGCCAGCGGTAAAATGGTACAGATCACAGAAAGATCTGTCCACTCCAAGTATTTTTTTGCCGCGCTCATTGTCTCATCTGCGCGGTGTTGTCCGTAAAGAAGGTCAACGTTTGCGGGCGAAAACCTACTTGGACCTTCTGTTAATGCGTTGTTGAAGTTTGGTCTGATGTGCTATGTTTTGTAGTGAACTAAGTGCTGGTGCGCATTTGAATTTTACTATGGGCGACAATGCACCATGACCTAGTCGAGAGCGGGGAATTTTTGTCAGTTACGAGAATATCGCTAACCTTGAAAACGTAAATGGGCAAAAACGATACAAGACAAAAAGAACTAATCAAAACATAGACGCACCAAGTCCGTATTCTCCGGTTTTCCCTTTTCCCAGCAGTGAACGGTCATTAACATTCTCTATGTGTCCATTTGCCCGGCATCGCATTCTTTCGTCGCACTTACAATTGTTCGCGCAGTCGTGTCGCGAAGAGAGCAAAAACGAAACCCATGGAGTGGGGTAGATTCGCAATCCTTTTTCTTTTTTTCGGCTTGTTTCCACTTGTTGTTTATTACCCTCTAAAAAGCTCGAGTAATTTCGAGAGTGCAACACACCACACACGATTTCAGATGCCCGAGTACTACGAGCTTAGGAGACAAAAAGGAGTAGAGGGAGAGGGGCGTAGCTTTGCGTTTACAAGCGATTAAGTCGTCGCAGGCTGCGTTCGCTTTCACACCCGCGCGAAGAGTCGTCGCTGTCGTTGTCATCGTGGACGAACAAATGCACGATTCGAGCGATGCGGGACTCCATTAAGAAAACAAAAAAGACTCAACAGCTAGTAAGGCACTCGGCTGCGACCTCTATTTATGGGCTGGCTCGCGTAATTCATATGACTTCCTCGTACTGCGCGCTGTCTTTCGTCATCCATAGGCGAGAAGCGAGAATGAAGCGGCGAAGAAAAAGAGTAAGGGGTCACGAGAATCTTTTCGGCCCGTATTTGGATTCGCAGTCCAACGGGCCCGCGACGTGGCGGAGAGGCTTAGCCTATCTGTCCCGACGTGGGAAGCGTCCCGCTGCGTGCTCGTTCACGCCCCGACGGACCTGAATAATGTTTTCCCATTACATTCTATTCCATTCCGAAACGGCTTTCGCACGGGTTGGATTCACTCTCTCTCGTCGCAAGAAACACGACGTCTTCTCAGCGTTGTCTTTTACTCTTCATTCTCTTTTTTTTTCTTTTGAATATTCCTTCCGTATTCCACTGTTTCTCTTCCGCTCCATGCCTTCACGCCTGTGTCTCAACCTTACTTTTCTTTTCTGCGCACATTGCATAACTTCAATCCCCTTATCCTTTTTTTTTCTTTCTTTATAACCCCTTTGAGCTTCCTTTTTGTTTGTGTTCAGACAGAGCGCGCCTAAACAATTCGCTTTTTACGAGGCGGCTTCAAACACTCCGTTTTTCGAGTATACAAACTCGTAAAGCAGTGTCGGGAGGGCGGGGGTATCTCGTGTGACTCGCTACATAGAGGAAGCTGTATATGTCGCGTTTTTCGCTCGCGAACGCCACGAATACGAGATCAACGAAAAGCACGTGCAACTAGCGCGCTCACTTCATGATTTGGATCATTTTTGTGATGTAATAGTATTAGTATTAGCGCCCGTTTGTCTTCTCGCCTTTCGTTTTCGGCTATTGTGTGCGCGCCGAAATGTTTCCAATAATGTCGTTTTTGTGATCTCACAAGAGCTTGAAACAGATATTTCAGAGTATATTTAAGGCTTTCGCCTTGAATTATAGTTGACTGAACACACATCGAAAGCACGGTCGATGCAACGAGGGCACGTAATTTCAGCAGCGTGCCTTAATTTACGGCAGCGTCATTCAAGATTGCCGCCTTCCCGCCCTTCCGTAATTATCGAACGAGACCTTGACAGGCTCTAATTTGACGGAAACAAATGTCGCCTCGCATCGGCAGTCTTTAATGCGAGAACTCTTCGAATCTTCTATTGGCGCCTGCCACCACCGTGCACTATATTGCACTGATGTAGTCGAGGAGAGCTACGACAAGGCTCATTAAAGCGTTATATTACTCGATAAAGAAAGGCGACCGCGTTGCCTATGGGCTACAACAAATGGAAAGATAGCAGGGAGATGTGTTTCGCTTCGTTCTACAGTCAGACTACGAACTCTACGCGCCTAGTAATTGCCTGCTTAGTAACGCTCGTCCCCGTGTTCCTGAGGGAACGATTCTTTGGCATGGTTCGAACGGACGAACGGAGATGAAGCAAATAAATTATCAGAGACAGCACTTCTCTACGTTGCGCGGATAAACGCACTTACAGTTGTTCTTTAAGGCCGGTGCCTCAGTCGACAGACAAGTCTAATTCCTCGCTGTCGTCTATACGAGGTGCACGATCCCTGACGAGTATTTGATACACGAAGTTTACAAATCATGGTGCTACCATGAAATGATGGGAGATGAGGTACGACGAGAAACATTTCTTCACCTAAGGCCTTTTTTTGCTAAACGGCTTTTTTTAATGTTCATGCTCAATAAGGCTGTGGTATAAAATCTTATAGTAATGTGTCGGCACAAAGGCACTAGGTTGGGTTTCGTTCCTCTGCAGCATAGTGATTATAGTTACTTTAGAACTCTTTCCTCTCCATCTTTAAATCTCCCCCACCCTGTCCCCATGTGTAGGGTAGCAAACCGGTTGTCCTATACTGGTTAACCTCCCTGCCTTTCCTTCTCTACTATTTCTTCTCTTGAACTTTGGAAGCTCCTTTTTTTTTAAGCAAGAACAAATAGAATGGCGTTTTTTATACATGGAACGAAATATCACATGGGTAAAAGACGTTCTCAGAAGTAAATATGCATATTTACTCATACTATTCAAAATCGACGGGTGTGAAATATACGTTATTTCTAGAACCTCTTCCGATGATGCGCACTACCGTTTAAATCATTGTGCTAAACGCATATGTTCCCCTCCTTTTTCTGATATGTCGAGGAGGATTACTAATTTACGTTGCTTTTTCCCGCAATATAATTTATCAGCTACTCTCATTATAACGAGCAATCATCGCCTAACTCCTCCAACCGCAATGCCGACGAGGCATACATTGGAGAAGAGCCCACTATTACGGCTCAGCCAAAAACCACGCGTTTAAGTGAAGTGTTTCCGATTTATTTTAGTTATAAGGAACCTGCACTTTCTTTTGTTTTTGCTTTTTTTAATCGCTTGTGGGAGTAAATGAACACAGAGGTAAATCTTATCATACTTCAACACCACGCATTATTCAGAAACACCGCCGTGCTCATGACGGCTTTTCTGAAATCATGTTTGTTTTGGTGTACCAAACACATAAAACAGCATACTAACGAATCTTCGTAAACTTATACGAGTGCATCGCCCATAGTTCGATGTTCTGGTGGTGTACACCAAACACATTTCCTTTAAAGGTTGGCATTGTAGTTAGTCGCGACCGACCTTCTCTGGCTGTCTCGTCCTTCTGCTGGAATCATTGCAAATCGTTTCGGCGGTCAGCAACACGTTCTCTGTCCGGGCCAGCGCAACGGAACGGGTCCGGCCGGCATCGCACAAAAGCAATTAGAAACCGCCGCACGTGACAGACCATTCATCGCAGCCCGTTTTGCTGCTTTGCACTTGTTTTCGGGAGCGGTTGTGGCGGTCGCCATTCTTCACTCCGATCGTCCGTCGTGTCTGGAGTGCTCCGTGAGAGAGCTGCTGACGCAACAACTGCCTCTCAGCGGCGCGTCTCATTAGGCTCGCCCAGTGGCGAACGCTTTAGGGCTGGGGGAATGAAAGAGGCACGGGAGAAGAAAGGATGAGGGAGAGAGGGAGAGGATGTGGTTAAAAAACGATGCGGTGAGATATGGCACGCTGGCCTTGTCGGTGACAAAGACACGCTCATATGTGTAAGATCGATGCTGGAGCGCGGAAAACGAAAGAGAGGAAGCGAAACTTTCGAGTGAACTTTAAGGCAAACGAAAATCTCGATAAACAAAGTCGATGACACAGTAAGTGGATAATCATAATATCACCAAAATATTGATGAAAGCACGCTACAAAAAAAAAGAATGAAAGAAAGAAATGATAATTCATCGGTCTCAAAATGGCAGCGGAAAAAGGAGTGAGCGCAGCTTTGCTAGGATTTCCTGTTTTCGTCCCTTTATTTCTTGACAACCCCCATCCTTCCTTGCTGCTCTTAATTACACCTTCGCTATAACTAGGGCTCCGTGTTTTCGAATAAATCCGATAAACACTCGCCGGTAAAATTTCTGACAATTCGGATTCAACCGATAAACTCTAATTTTAACGGTCAATATGACCCTGTTCCTTTCTTTATTGAAATCACATGTTCTGAGTGGTCATTGATGCATCGGCTTGTTTGGCCTACATATATTTTACCTCACGTCAACAGTACCTCGTAGGCCGCGCCCATCGCACACTTAAAAAAGGGCTTGTTGCGCGCAGAACGAGAGACGTCAACGTATCACGCCCTAGGGAGCGCTAGACGACATATTGATAGTGTCACGTGGTGATATTGTCTCGACGATGAAGAAGGCGGCAGTCGAATGGTAGAGACGAAACACATTATTGGGCTGACTTGTGCCCAGAAAACTAAGTAACTAAGAAAACTAAGTATGTCTACAAGCAAAGCACGCTGTACACTGATAGCGGCGATTTCGTCGGCCGCCAGTAATCTGATCGTCGGTGGAACGCGTCGTCTTTTATACATCAGAGATAGAAGCTTCCAGTGTTATTGTTGGTGCTCGCGTAAGTACCCGAATAAGCTAGACTACTAGAATCCTGCGCGTAAGCTTAAACAGAACAATCTGAAATAATTCAAGCAGATTTGTAATTTAGCGTTTCTTGCAACTGAAAGACATGAACCAGTTCATAAATGGCTTTGTGAACTATCAGAGCTATGAAATCCTAAGCATTGTTGAACCCTTGCCGTTTTGGAGGCTTTTGGAGCTATAACGCCCTATCTGCCTTTCTGTTTAGTCAAACGTTGTAAGAAAAAAAAAGAAATGCGTAGTTTGCACTAGTGGCGCGAGGCTGGAGAAACAGCGGAGCTAATCGGCATCCAGCTGGTGCATTTTGGGCTAGGCTAAGGCCAACAAAGCATTAGCTTTAATTTACCTATCGGTTATTAATAAATTATCGATTAGCTATCGATTGGCAATTACAAGGTATTTACCATGCATTTTGGGCTAGGCTAAGCTCAATCAAGCATTTTCTAGAATTTATTGATTATTGCTCGATTATCGAGTGCTATTGATCGGCTCTCGATTGTCTATCACATGGTGTCGATTGCTTGACTAAGCTTACCTAGTCTCAATCATGTTCACTTAGAATTAGCCAGGCTTAACTAAGCTTGACTTAGACTATCTAGGCTACGCAAAGCCATGCCGAGTTCTTGCGAACGCCGCACGGACCAACGACAAGCTTTAACTGTTGCGCTCTTAAAATGGTAGCATAGGAACATGGCACTCTCCCCTCGTCAGGGGCATAGCCAGAAATTTTGTTCGGGGGGGGGGGGGGGGGGGGGCTCATCCATACTTTATGTATGTTCGTGCGTGCATTTGTGTGTGCGTGTAATATACGCAAGCAAAACTGAAAATTTTTTTTTTTGGGGGGTGGGGTTGAATCCCCCAACCCCCCCTGGCTACGCCCCTGCCTCCTTCTTCTAAGACGAAAGGTTAGGCAAGAGAGAGTACAGTACAGCACACCTATAGTCAAGCTTCACGTGTTGACTAACCCGCTGCTCAAGTGTGTCAGATATTTTTATTTAAATATAAATGAACACAAATCTTACAGTGCCGTAGGAGCAATGGAAATTCTGTATAGTACTATATTCGCGGGAATATAAAGAGGAGTTTCCTGATGCCGGCGCCTTTTTTTGCCTAATACGGACTGTTCTGAGAAATAATAAACCTCCGCGGCGTTGCAAGTTTTACGACGTCAGCATCTCTCCCTCGAGAGCACTGCTCTAGCGCTGCTGTATGCAGTGTCCGCCTCCTCACAAAGACATGTATTGACGCAATGGAGTGCATACATTTGCGGATTCCAGGCTGAACGTGTTGTAGTCTCGGACTGGCCGGTCGAGGGGCTTTGTTGGAAAGCCGCATTTGCATAATCCACCGCAAACTCGACGAAGTTTTCGCGAATACCGACGGAAAGGATTGGAACCACCGAACATTCAGGAGGCCCGGCCGTATAATCTCGATGCGCTTTAGAGACGGCGAAGGCATTGTTGCACCGCAGACGATCAATGATGGCTTGCCCCGCCACGGTGGGTCTAGTGGTTACGGCGCTCGACTGCTGACCCGAAGGGCGCGGGATCGAATCCGGCCGCGGCGGCTGCATTTTCGATGGAGGCGAAAATGTTTGAGGCCGCTGTACTTAGATTTAGGTGCGCGTTAAAGAACCCCAGGTGGTCGAAATTTCCGAGCCCCTACACTACGGCGTCTCTATAATCATATCGTGGTTTTGGGACGTTAAACCCCCAGGTATTATTATTATAATGATGGCTTACTCGACCATAACAAATGCGGCTTCACGCGGCATAGTTTGCACGTAGCCAGGAAATGACGGCTAATATTGGCTTTATTAGCATACTGAGTGCGTCCGGCTTTCAACCGAACCACTTTCCAAGATGAAGCGCACAGTTTCCAAATTTGGTTCAATATAGAGCATAAAAAACACAGTGGACGCAGAATAGAGTGACACTTACGGAAACCACACACACACAAAAAGACAGAATTATGCAACTTATTCATATGTAGAGGTATTTTTTGTGCTGAAATCTGAAGTGAAATTCCCGAGAAGAAGTGAGATTGTTTTCCTTACTTAGCTATCACCAGCGACAAGCCACAGTATGAAGACACCCTGCCATAAATGAAGCTTTTCGTTGGCTTTTTACGGCAGTATCGGGCGAACCAACGGACGAGGGAGCAAGTCGACGGAAAAGTGTTTACAGTGAGCGGCTTAATAAGTGGCGGAATGGAGATAAGAGCACCCGTAGAAAAGCAATCACGGCAGCAGAACTGAGGCAATGTTATTAACAGCAAAAAAAAAAAGAGAAGAAAGAACAGCTGTACGGCGACAAGCGCAATAAAAAGGAAACCTGCCTCAACATAAATAGACCCTCCAGGAATAAGAAGCTTTAGAACAGAAAAGGGACATTTCCTATTCATTTGTCTCGTCTTTTCGTTGAGGCGTGTTGCTTTTAAGGTTCATCTTTAAAAGCTGTCTCTTTAAAAGATAGCTAGCGATCCTGAATGGAAGAACCATGATAAAAGGCAACCAGAAAAGATCTAAACATTAAGAAAGTCACGAAGTGTTTCCACCTCAAACCTCTCCAATCTTCGAGAGACTGCGATAGCAACACTTGCAAATAAGTGGAACGAAATACACAGAAATGAGAGATAAGAATACTAACAAAGAAAATAACTTTTAACTGGAGTGAGACGCTTGCCGCCAAGTGTGAGTTGCAGCTTACTGTCATGAAGGAAAGAAGTGTTAATTTCTAAGGGCTCGTTTTCTTTGTTATACACAATACTAATGAGCACTAACAGACAATAATGCCAAGGAGAGTAAGGACGCACAACAAAAGAGTCGAAGGACCTTTTTTCCCTCTTATAGTGTACGCCGTGAAACGTTCGCGCGTCAGAGATCTCCACTTTTCCGCGCGTAATGGCCAGCCGCCGTTAGCCGGCACTTTTTCGGCAGTAGCAGCGAGCGGGCCACTGGCACGTCGGAGCAGCGCGATCGCCGGACGCTGCGCCGGCCGCAACCAGCCTCGCCAGTGATACAGAGCGCCCATCGATTCAGGTGCGAGCAGCGATTGCAAACGCACGCAGGGGAGAAGGGAATATTTCCAATGAAAAAGAGAGAACGAGGAAAAAAATTGGGTTCGCAGAAATGAAAGACAACTAGTGAAGTGCAAGGCGGAGATGGCGGACAAAGGCTGAAGAATACGGAGTTCTCCCTGCCGGGTGAACGAGGGTGAATATAGGCAGGACCCGCGTAGAGATAAGAAGCTGCCAATGGGAGTGATGTAAATGTAGAAGATTGTGTGTGAGAAAGAGAAGAAGCGGAAGAATGTGGAGTTTCCGCCTCGCTATTAGGTGAGCACCTGGAAGGCGAAGTGCCGAGAAATCGGCGTGCGGTCAAGGCAGCCGCTGGCTTTGGAAGGCACGTAGAAGGAGGACGACATAAACAGAAAGTAGACAAAGAAAGCGATCCTTTGTGGGGTCGAGGGCGTTGCACTTTGGTTCCTGTTGTTGCATTGTGATGTTCTTACGGCTCATGCTGAGGTAGAGCTCACGCATGGTGTGGCAGAAAAGGAATGTTTTGCCTGAGAGAAAGGTGCCACTAGATGTTATGGAAGAAAGAATAGGACGAAGTGAGAGCGAAGTGTTGTCACGAGAGGAGAGCTCGCGCATGGTGTCAGAAAGGAATGTTTGCCTGACATGCCTGAACTAGGATGTGCGGTAGAGCGCTCGCCCCACTGCAGTGCGTGCTCTAGTATAAATCATGCAAGGTACCCACTGCACCAGAAAATCCTCGTCATTCATGCAAGGTACCCACTACGCCATAAATCATGCAAGGTACGCTTAGATGCGAAACAGCTTGTGAATGGGGTCTGTCCCCCCGGCGGTCGCGTCGGCGTAGCCAGTGCCCCAGCCGATCCGGAGCGGCGGACTCGCGAAGCCGAAGCGAAACGGGCGCGTTGACATCGCATTCTCAAACTTCAAGCTACAACCTTTGCAGTAAGAGCCATTAAATTTATACTTTACGGACCACAAGGCCGTTATACTCAAGGGGAAACGTTCCCCTGAGCTTAAAGTCATATATGACGAGTAACAACATCAGGGGAACCGTTCCCCTGAGCTTCAAGTCATACATGACGAGTAACAACGTCAGGGGAACTTCGAATGGAAGGACCGTGAACAGTGATGAAGATAATAAAACATTTACAGAAGTCTGTCGACCCATGGTTGCTTCGCATACTACTCAGGGTTCCCTTTCTGGGGAGATGGTGAGATTTTTTTTGGCTCCATTGGCTGCTCGTTCTGGAGGCTTCTAGCGCCGCGCTGGCACCGTCATTGAAAACGTGCTCTGTCGTGCGTAGAGTGCTAGGGGACGTACGAGGCGCGAAGTATTACGAGCTGAAAGACCACCATGCTTGCGGTGATCTAGCCGCACAGTATAAAATAAAATTGAATACAGGTTTGAACATGAATTTGATGCTACGATGCCTTCAATGTCAAACATGTTTCCCGTGTTTTATTGCGACAGAAAATTATTGGACACACCCGGCGCGTTCTCGCTGTCCGCGTCGGCGCAGCCGTGAGGATCCGTATGACGCCTAAGTCAATAACATCGCCACGCGTGTCTATGTTTTCTGCGCGAGTAAATGCGTGCGAGGGCAGCCGACGACGCGGCTCAAGCGGAGAGGAAACGTGCTGGCCGTTTTTTCGTCGCGCGAAAGGCCCGTGGGAATGCGACACTCGGAACGAGGGTCACGGAGAGGTCCCGCCTATCATTTTTGTTGTCTATATCTGCCTCAGTGTGTTTCTTCCGTGTCACTTCGTTTTCTAATGGATATTGGTTTGAACAGCATCGCATCATTGTCTCGTGCACTTTGTCTCGGATCCTCTGGTGGTAATAGGCTTTTCGGAGATAGGCTTGCTTCGTGTGAATTGGGACGAGTGCGGCTGAGAGAGAGAAATAAAAGCGAAGGAAAGGCAGGGAGGTTAACCAAGTTGTACCCGGTTTGCTACCCTACACGGGGGCAGGGGCAGATGCCCCTCCTCCTTTTTTTTTAGGGGCGAGGCACCTTATAGGGTCTCGGCTTGTTGGTGTGTAATGTCGCCGTCACGGTGTACCGTAAACGGGTATGCGCCACAAAAATTGGGTAAATCTCACTACTCGCCACCGGTCCATACTATGCGTATTACGAGTTAAAGGTTCGTCGTTATTGACTAAAACATTTGTTGGCTTAGCAGCGGTGTCAGAATCCTCGACGAAATTTACCAAGGTGCCCAAGTTTCTTATCTGAAACCAAAGACACAACGTGGATCTCTACGGTAAAGTCATCTATTTGAAACACTGCTTCTTCAAGCATATCTACAAAGTGATGGTGCCTTACTCACCGCCGGTCCACTAAAAATGAAGAAGGCAACAGTTGGCCCAACAAATAGCCGACGACGTTAGTGAAGCTGAAACACCCTTCCCTATATGCCCGGTTTCAGGCTGGGCACCATTAGTGCCTCATCAAAGAAATCTCTCTCAAAACAGTGTGGCGAATTACCTCGATCCGGTCCTTCTTCTCCTGTCCCTTCATCTTTTTCTTTTTCTTCTGTTTCTTTTTCTGCTTATGTCTCTCATTGCCCATTAGCAGCGATTATGCTGTGGGAAACACCGGCGCACACTACACGCTTCGCCCCTCCATAGGTTTCACTTTAGTGGAGCTGAGACACCCTTCCCTACATGCATCGCCCTTCCCCAGTTTTCGTAAAAAGCAGCCAATTGCCGTAAACGCAGCATGAATAATCACTGAACTGAGTGTGCAGTAACCACGAAGTAAAACGTTAACCTAAGAGCGTTTCTTTCCATATAGATACTATACTGTTTTTCAGGGGCTACCGTTGCTGCCGCAACGCCAAGACAGTTGGTTGCTACCGTGTGCTCGCTTTACCAAGGGGGCGTTGGTTTTACTCGCCCAACACGTGTTTTTTTTTTTTCTCTTTCACCTCCTAGTAAAAAGTTTGAGGAAGGACCTAGTGTCCAATACATCATTCGCACGCCAATTCTATGTTTTCTTCTCATTATATATTCACATATTTCCTTTTCCTTTGTTGGAATCAGAATGGAGAGAGATCTTTTCACAACATTTACCTCATCTGGTGAAGAACAAAAAAAAAAAAGGTCGCAAGTTGCAAACTATTGAAAGTCATATGCTGCGCCGAGGTCCTCTTGTGTGCTACCTGTCTCGTGCTGCTAGCGAATGTTTTTTTTCTCCGAGAAATCGCTATTTATTCACCCGCCAGCCTTCTTTCCGTTTCCCCATTTTCTGTGTTTTATGAGAATATGATATGTTTTTCTGGCGCATCGGTACACCGGTAATTTATGAGATGTCCAGCTAAACCTTTCATATTCGCTCTGCGTGAAAACACACCTAAATAATTTTATCATACTGCCCGTCGGCCTTTCCTAAACCTCACCCCACCCCATTTTCCTTTTTCAGAGCGCCACGTTCTACTCATTTCCTTCATTCTACATTCGTTTACAATTACGCTGTCGTTCATGGAACAACAAGAAATAGAACCCTAGTAAAAAAAAGACAGCTTCGGTGGATACCACAAGGAAAAAAAAATAAGATGTACGCGGAAAAGGACCAAGCTTTGGTTTCAATTTCTCCCGTCGTATTCCTAAAAGGCACAACATTAAGGGGGGGTGCGTGACAAGACGACGCATGCCATTCGGCTCGTGCTACGCCTGAGGCGTTTAAATCCCCCGGCCGACGAGAAAAAGGGCAAGCAAGGCGACGTACAGCCTCCTAATGACGGCAACCTCATGAACTTATATTACTGCTACGTTTAGTTTGTACACACGCATAATAACAATATGCGCGCGTCTTATTGATGTCATCGTGCCACGTCGGGTTTTTGCTCACGGCGGCGGTTGCGAAGGTCGCGAACATTTTGCTCCATTAGAGAGGGGACACTGTAGCCTTTCCATTTGGCGAAACCAAAAAAACAGAGCTCAGTATGTCTCATGTCTAAATTTCTGTATGCCTTCAGCATAAGAGTCATTTATGATATTGTTATGAATGTGGTAGTCTCCTCAGCATTCCGTTTTTAAAGAAGATAAATACAATCAGGACTGATCGAAATAACGTTTGGTGAAATGTTCTCTCGTTATACCGTCACAGTTCTTACAGCATTAAGTTATATAATGGTAACGTCACGAATAAGTAGTTTTGATTTGCTTATGCTGGCTCATTGTATTCGTTAGTGTGTTCGCTATTTCTTGTCTTATTTTGTCGTCATGTGCAGATTAATTTGACAATAGGTGTATCAATCAATCAATCAATCAATCAATCAATCAATCAATCAATCAATCAATCAATCAATCAATCAATCAATCAATCAATCAATCAATCAATCAATCAATCAATCAAAACAAACAGCTAAATAAATAATCCACTAATCAATCAAATGAGAGCAAGAAGTAAAAGAAGATGATGAGAGCAACTAAAAATGAATGCTTCGATTTCGATTGCTTCTTTTCGAAGAATATGGTATTGTAAAGCGAATCTGATGTTTTTCGCATAGTTGACCAATCGGTTGTGCACAAACTTCATAACAATGCCGAACCATCGTGAGTACAGTAAGATCTCGTAAACTATTCCTTTTCTTTTAATATGACAATGCCCCACGCATAATTTCTGGTGCGCTGAAATTGATACTTCGATCGAAATGGGAGAAACCTAACACCGGGAACGCTGTAGCGAGCAATTCGAAAAAGGAACAGAAAATTGTACAGCTAGTAGAGAATTGGAATAAGATTGAATTGAGCTCAACTATCTCGGATCAACTCCTAAGATGGTGCTCTTAAAGCAAATACATTCATCATGGCAAGCATATCAATGACGTGCTAGAATAAAAACAATCGGGAATTTTTAATGACAAAAAATGCTATTGGCTAGCCTATGTGAAACGGGCCATGCTCAAATAAAGCTTCGACTATGCTTCACAAACGCCTATATCTTGCGCGTAGCACGCATTATTCAAGGCGAGAAAGAAAGGAATAAAAATGAAAGAAAGAAAAAAAAAATAAAGGCAGCATCGTAACCGTTACTCCTCCATCTGCACAATGACTCCGCCTCCTAAATGATTTTTGAAATACCAACCGATTCAGGTGCACCCACACTCTGCATCCGCTATCCATCCGGTATCCATCAAGTGCATCCGCTTTCCATCCATAATCTGGAGCGGCCGCGTCAAAACAAGCCGCTGACAAGGCCAGTCAGCCGCAGACTGGTGTAAGAATGGCGCGACTTTTACAAGCATCGGATGCCACCTCTACAAACATACGTAGCGCTCGCCAATTACTCGGCGGCCCGTCGTCGAATTACGGTCCTCGAAGTGTAGGCGGTGGAAACAGAGTGGAGAGGAGGATGGAAAGCGTTCATAAGCATGGCGGTGTTGGATAGTAGGGCGGTACGCGGGATTCCCACAAACAAACTTGGCACCGAATACCAGAGGTGTACCCAGGGGCCGCTTATCGGCCAGCAGTGACAAGCAAGCCGGTGCTACTCTACGCTCTCTTGGCTGCGTTGGCGTTGACCTTCCAGCGGACGCAAATACGATACATCTCGGGATTTGCCGGGATGGTCGCCCGGCGCCGCGTTATCTCCATCCTTGCAGCCACTGCTGCGGGTCGCCTCCCCGGAGCTCGACCGATGCGATACCAACCCGAGCATTTTCAGCGCCGCTGGTTAACAAAGCGTAACGCGTAGCATAGCAGCGCGCTAGGCAACATAGTCGGTGACATTGTCGCGAGCGCAACGTGACCGTACTTTTCTGGCGCAGCCTGCAGCAGTGTGAAAGTAGCTTTCTTTGTCGTTCTATTTTCGCCTCGTAAGTATACTGTGTTATCGTCGATATCCTGATATGCTGCCTTTATTTTGACGAAAGAATTGAAATTTGGCGAGCCACTTTAAGCCAAATGAACGACAGAGAAAAGAAAAAAAAAGCGAATGACGTTGGCCGGTCTGCTACTCTACAGTGGGTGATGGAAGGGAAGTGGAAGCACACAGAGGGGAATTGAGGAGTAGAGCGTTCACGTAAGGTACTGGAGTTGCACTCTGCGGCGGAATTTGCATGGTAAGCGTTTTTATGTGATCGCGAGCGCCACTTGTTATACTTCTCAGTTTTGCTTTGTTTTCTTTTCTATTCTTATCTAATAGTTAATCCTTTCTCTCGTTCTTTTTCTTCTTCTCATCCTCAGCTTCATTTTGCCCCTACTATCTCTAGTAAACAATACACTAGATAGCAGGGAATTTGAGGACCTTAGTAGTAAAAAGTGGTTGAATAAAGCGATCTTTATTATTTAAAAACAAAGACTTCCTTTTGTAGTCCGATCTGAATCCGGTGACCGTTGCTTGTTCGACCCGCCCGTCTGATCACTACTAATACCACTACTAGTAAAACATTAAGTTCATGCTCTGCTTTTCCGACTTGCACACCCTGCTCGTCTTCGTATTCGTGTCGCGTTGAGAGAATCTTTGTTTGCCGTCTCGCTAGTTCAGGGTGGTAAACATCCATCTGTGAACAACGGCTCCTCGCTTTCCTAGACTCGCGTTGCCGTGCGTGGTCCCAGCGGTATTGGCGGGCGTTCCGCTTCGCGAAGCGGTTGCTGCAAGGTGAGCCAAATCTCAGTGGCGCCACCCGGGCCCGTGTTCTCTTTTGGGTGGCAGTGCTCACATAAGGACCCATCAAGGAGACCTCGTACTTCCAGTCACAGAAAACAACGCTGTCGCCTTTTAATTCTGTTAGACCATGACCTTTTATGTTTTATACGCTACTTCAGGAAGACACCCGGTGCATATCTTGTTTGTTTGTTTTTTGTTCTTTACTTTAATTGAAACCTCGCAGACAAATTCCCGTTCGTACCGCTCCGTAAAGCGGCTTCTAAGAAGTGACAAATCTCGGAAGGAAACGTGTGAATGTTCAGTAACGTAATATACTCAAAAAATAAGAAAACAAACTTCAGCTTCGACTTCAACCTAGCAAGTTTCGCTGATCCGTCCGCGTTTCTGGTCCCTCCGTGAAGTGCCAAAACACACTGATACAAGTAACGCGTTAGCCTAAAGTCCTTAGGCTGACAATGTTATCGTAAATTTTGACACCCATTTCATATTACTTCGACCACAGGAACATGTAAGAAATGTAACGTTTTAAAGTGAAGAATGTTTTGTTGTTTATAAGCAACAAGCAACTCCTTGAACCAGATACCAAGTTATGAGCAATAGTAATTTAGTATGATTAGCCACCTGAAACGGAACTATAATCTCGCGAGCTATCCTCGAGGATCATGAATTCAATTTATTTTAGAGTTCTAAGGATGCACCTGTAACTGTTGCGAAGCGTTGAGAGAGAGAGAGAGAGAGAGAGATTTTTCTCACGAAAGACAAAGTTTCAGAGCCGAGATGGCGCACTGCTGTCCTAACGTTCCGTGAATTGCCTTGTCGAACCAACCATTGAATAACGTTCAGGCCGTATACGATGTCACTCTTGTACGGCTTCTTTGGCAGCGTACCTTCAGATTCTTCAGCATTACGAGTAATGCAGTGTCGTTACGAAGACAATATTATGATTTCTTAATGCTTGCTTCGCGATAAGAGGCATTCCGAAAGTCATTGTTTTCCGCGATATAAATCGGTCAAGACACAACGCGAAGTGACGGGCCTCCAAGACGCACATTCCGAAAACTCTGGAACGGCTGATCGGCCGTCGTAAACTTCGACGGAGCGAAAGGCTTCTTTGCTACCTCACAAGTCGTTCCGCAGGCCGCTCAATCTCTTTTAGGAAGCAGTTTACAAAGGACCAGCCGAAGAATGACCGCGCTTAAGACGAAAGGGTCTAAACAATGCAACACCTTGAAGGAACAAAAAAAAAACAAACTTGTCTTATCCTCACAAAAGGCGAATCGAAATGCGTGAATGTAAATATTTCAGACAAGAACTTATGCTCACGTGGATAAAACGCTGTCTTACACAGTTCTCCTCTCAATGTGTGAATGCGCTCATTTTTTTACATGTGCGTGTTTGAAAGAGGAAGCTACTGCCATTCCCTAGCTGGAGAGCGTAAAAAGCATAGTTAGCGGCGTGTCTTTCACGGTATTCGTCTCGGGAAAGGAGGTCGGAGAAGTAACGATTCAAAGGATCTGCAAGTGTGGGTAAGTGAGAAATGTTTTAATGAAAAGCTGGAGATGTTTGCCTGGCTATTCGCCTGACATGCTACTCCAGGTTCTGGGCGATGATTATGATATATACAGTGATAACCACACACGCATACATAGACTACACTGTTTACAAAGTTTCGGTCAGGCTCGTGGCCCGCAAGAAAGTCATCAGCGCTTTCGTGGCGCGTAACGCACAGGTGCTGCTTTGTCATGGTCCCAGAATATGCCGCAGTTCTAAACGCGAGTCCCGTTGAAGTTGCAAAGCCGCCTTCAGAGATCTGCAAGCGTATTATTATATATGGTATATTGTATAGACCAAACTGAATCAAGCTAATCATAAAAAAGCTCTGTATGAATGAGCTATGAAGCAACAATGCACGAGATTTCTGTCTTACGCGACGGTGACGGTGACATTATTTTCACGCGAATTTTGACGCGTCAGGGAACTTTGGCTTGCGTTTTTAGATGATGTCAGCGGTGCGATTTCCGCAGCTGGGGACAACAAAAAATAAACCTTTCTCTCTTCACGAAGTACGAATTGGTGACAAAATGAGAATAGAATGCGGATCGGCATAATGGAAAGAAATCGAAACGAGAAAACAAAGTGAAATAAGCAAAGCGCGCGTTCGCAGGCGATTACGAAGGACATCTGGATGATACCATTTGCGTTTCTTGGTTTCAGAATATAGTGATATAAACTGTTTGTTCTTAATAGCGCGCGGATCAAGAGAAGGTGAGGAACAGTGGCAATGCTTATCGCATCTAGAAACTAGAAAGAAAACGAAAGTAACTCAAAAGGATTAAAACTAAAGAATCCGGCCTATAGTGTTTCGACAGAAAGGATCCTGTGAAGCACGGACTGTCATTCGAAAGGCGGCTACTTTAAGAGCTTTTCCAGGTAGCACTTTCGTTAGCCGTCGTGTGGCGCCCACGGACTTGAGCTGCTTCTTTGATTTTTGTTTTGCTTTGATTTTATCTAAACGCCGCGTTCGACTTGTCCGGCCTGCTGCCTTACTTGTTTCACTCTGACCACGTCTCTTTTAGAATTTGTTTTGTTTTGTGCAGCTCTCGCATGAAGGGAACCGCGCGTGGCACTAAGAATACAATAAAGGAACTATAGTAGCATTGCGTAAAGTAATCAAGTTCTGCATCCATGCGTGTCTCGGCGTGTAGCTATTGCCGTGATGCCGTTACAAATACGGGCTGTGCAGAAACGACAAAGATAAATTACCTTGCATCAACCATTTTTTAAGGTGAAAGCCTTATAAAAAAAAATGGGTGCCCCATGAAACGCTGAAATTCACTCTCGACGTCCCGCATCGGCGGCGTCAACACGAGTGATACAAAAGCTCATCACCTGATGCCGCCACCATATGACGTTATCATGACGTCACATCATTTTATGACGTCGTCACATGACTTCGACGCTTGGTCAAAGGTGGGCCGACCACTGAAGCAGTGCAAAACCACGTGACGTGCACAAAACTTGCAATGCCTCCGATACTGGAGGAAGTGCAAAACCACGTTGGTTGCAGAAAGCTCTCGGAGGGGGGCGCGGGAAGGATCGATACGTTGACTGAGAAGAAAAAAAATAAGATGGCTTTCGCCTTCAAGTCGTCTTAGGCGAGTGCATAAGGGACCCTGTGAGTTTCTTTCTCATCTTTCATTTTTCTGAAGAAGCTATGAAAAGGGATAAAGGTAACTTCTGCCCACGGATTTCGCGGAGAAATAGGCTTTGTCGGGCATACCGGCGAGGGATCTCCTGTTGTAATAAGCCTTGTATGTGGTGTTTTTCCACAGATATGTACACTAACGCCGTAACTCGAAGAAGCCTCGTTAAGTTGGTATACTTGTCCATTTTCGTGACGTCTTCAAGTGGTTGTTGTGTCTGTAGAAGAATTCTGTTTCAATTTCCGATCAAGTGTTATATTCTGCGACGCAAACAGCAGCATGTTCTATCCGCCAAGTGGTTGCAGACTGAAGCAGCCAACCTGGGTTGCTCTACCAGCTGCGGCTCTCTCAGAGCGCTGTTGCTGTCAGAGTTGCGTTCGAGCACAGCATCAGCACGTCCAATCTTCAAATATTGCTGTATTGTGGCGCCATAGCTTTCCTGCAACACCTCAGTGGTATAAAGCACATTGACGAACCTATTATGTCTTGGCACCAAATATAAATACTAAGACGGCAATTGAGTAAACTCAGCCAGAAGCCATGGCGTTTCATGGCTTCTGACTGAGTTTTTTATTACCCATTGCGGTCTCATGAAGTACTGCCTCCGTCTCCTACGACACGTCGAACAAACACGTTCGCCAAGTAGAACGCAATCGTCTAGCGATTTTGATGCAAAACACCGGCTCTCTACATATTCTCTCTACATGTGGCCTGCCTGCTTTGATACCAACAGTGGTTTCCAACAGGGGCATAAATGATCACTACACACTGTTTAGCAGCATCAACATCCTGGGTCAGGAAGCATTTCTTGGCGTGTTTACGCAAGCCCTTTTCTGCCTCCCTCCTCTCAGCCGCCATTGCTAATCTCACCCCTTTACGCTATAAAGTATTGGCGCGTCTGGCGTTACGCATATATGGTGCCGTGGGCAACGACGTAACTTCTCTTCGCGAGTGTAAACACCCAGCGCAAATAGAGGAGGCCAGCGACAATGCCTTCCGTGCGAGCGTCCAACGCTGTCGGCAACAGCGCGACTTCCGCCCGTATATACACATAGAGAGCGGCGGCATCAACGCCTCAGTAATTTCTATCGCCGAACGCGACCGTGGCTTTATTAACGGGTGACAGGCGCTTCTGACATGTAATTAGCGCCTTCCGTCCGGTACCGTCAGTTTTGCTTCTTTTGCATCGTTCTCCCTCACCGACTTCCTACACCGAGATTAACGCATTATTAAGGGGCCTTTTTTGTCCAATCAGCGTTATAGTCAATACATGACACGTCACAGAGTACACCTATGGTGGTGACGTGTCTTTCAGAGTTGCGATGCGGACAGGCTATGGCGCTCTTCAAAACGCGAAGACACAAACGAGTCTCAAGCATAACATCGTTCAAGCATGCACCACTTCTTTGCTGCCACGATTGCTAGACATGAAAAGCATTGTCCTCAGCTGATCGCGATGACAGCACTGCTTTTTAAAGTGACAGCAAGTGCCATATCTCGCTGTCATCGGTAAGGTAATTTTATCGTTGTAGACGTCACTCTCGCGAAGCGAAGAAGCGACGCGGCACTTTTTGCGCGTACTTTAGCGTACGAATGTGTAATTAAAAGCCATCGTTACAATTAGGTCGTGTCGTCGTCCAGGCTAACCGTTTACGTCCAACGTCGTAACTAAGTCAACTTAAATAATCAAGTCCATGAAAGGTAATGTGAACGGCTGCAGTCATTGAGCAATTAACACGCTGGCACCGCCCCGGTAAATGTGACGTCGTTCTTTCGGACCAATAAATATGACAGAAATTAAAGACTATAATAATACTTATATTTCTGCAAGATAATTCGCCATCGCTATAAATATAACAGTCGTATTTGGCGGGTTTTTAGAAACCTAACTCATCTCTCGGAGAACAACATGAGAGATATTGCAAGAAATTGACTTTTTTTCCCCGTTCACTGTTCCCTGAGGAGTGTGGATATAGAATATTCCTCTCTGATAACGTAGATAGGTTGTACCTTGATTTCCCCTTAGCGTCGGTTGTCAGCGAGCAAGACTACAAAAAACTGTAATTCAATCGAAAAATTCTTTCTCTGGCGAGGTCTAATGATGCCACAAGAAAAATGTACCGCCGTTGCTTTTTACGAGGCGTGATGTTTCGCGCTATACGTTAAAGGTAGCGCATTCTCCCATTCGGTATGTGCCAAGTCATAAGTTTCTGGGAAGGACACTCGACACAGACGTTCCGATTAGCCGGGCCCTGTCCGTTCAATGGCGGCAATTACAAACAGGCACCTACACTAGTCCCGTAATTATGAAGCACATTTACCCTGATTTGTATACAACCAACTCATGCAAGTATTGCAACCATAGGGCCACACTAGCGCATATTCTCTGGGAGTGCCCAGCACTAATTGGCAAAACTAGGAACGCGGCCTCCAATGAGGACCTTCGGGTGCGTTGGCGGCCGCGCTGCTCAGCTCAGAACTAGACAATCAACTCTGGGCGATCCAGCAGGCCAAGGAAGCTTCTGAGAGACACGGTCTCTCGGCCGGCTCCTAGGCGGGAACCCTGCCCGGAAACCTGCAGGAACTTAATAAAGTTATTCACTCACTCACTGACACTCGACAGCCTAATGACATGGACGCCTCAAGTTCGTATATTAAAGGAAAAAGTTGCATAATACGCGGGCATCTTCCGCTTGTTATCAAGCAACGCCGGGGGCTGCTCCGTAAGTGCCCTGCTGCGAAAGTATACGGCTCTCTGTGAAGGTCTTCTAAGATACAGCCTTCCTGCGTTACACGGCATTTCACAAACCAACACACAAGCTCTGACTGGAGCTCAAGCAAAAGCCCTGAGAGTGTGCCTTGGCCTACCAAAAAACACATCAAGTATTGAAACCCTTGCCGAAAGCAGACGCCTATCAGCTGCAGTGATTCTGCAGCAGGAGTTTCTTCGAGTTCACTTGCGTTATGCCACCAGAGTGCCGGGTCATCCGCTTGCTTCAGACAGCGGTCTTGTGGTGCGGAGCTTGCTCCCGCTGCATTATCAAAGCGCATCAATGCCTACGGAGCCATCGTGGAAAATTCCTTCGTGGTCAATAATCACTTTTTTGCCTGGGTTCAAGAACAAGAGACGTACACCCGGACCAGCACTAACATATTTCACCCTACAGCACGTGGAAAACAATTACAGGGCTCACCGTCATATTTACACTGATGGCTCGGTTACACCTACATCGTCTGCAATTGGTGTCTGGATTCCATCTGCCAATGTCATCATCTCTGCCACTCTTAGTCACCGTACTTCATCTACAGCGACTGAACTGGCTGCACTACGGGCTGCTTTTAATTACATTGTAGATCAGACAGCTGAGTCTTGGGTCATCTTCACCGACTCAAGAGTGGCGCTGCAGTCTCCGAAGTCTCCACGCACGCAGGGCCAACTCGTCATGGACATCAAATATCTATGCAACAAAGCCTGCGACCTCCATCACCGCATTGCTCTGCAGTGGATACCTGCCCACTGTGAAATACAAGGCAACGTCCAGGCTGATGACGCAGCCAAAGCTGGACATGACGCCTCGAGAGAAATCATCGAGACACCTTTCTCGAGAAAAGATGCGGCGACACTCGTATCGGCACACGCTTGGCGGCTCCAGCGATCCCTCTGGACAGATGCTAATCACCAGTATGTACCACTTTACAAGATCGACCCATCGTGTAACTTCGATATGCCGCGAGACCTAAACAGACAAGATGAAACATGCTTGCACCGCATCAGACTAAACATCGCATACACCAATTACTTCAGGAGCAAGATTAAGCTGTCGGACTCACCAATGTGCGTCCAATGTAACGTCCAAGAAGATCTACATCATGTTCTTTGTGAATGCAAGCGATACGCATCAGAGAGACAGTCTCTGAAGGTGGCCTTGCATCTTCAACGGGGATCGTGCTTAGAGTTGCGACATGTTCTGGGCCCATGGCAAAGCAGCACCTGTGCGCTACGTGCCACGAAAGCGCTGTTGACTTTCTTGCGGGCCACGAGCCTGGACGAAACTTTGTAAACTTGTGTGACTGTATGTGTTATGTGGTTATCATGGTATATATCATAATCGTCAACCAGCACCTGGAGTAGCATGTCAGGCGAACAGCCAGGCAAACATCTCCAGCTTCATTAAAATGTTTATCTCTCTCTCTTTCTTTCTATCTAAGCTCCACGCCAGCGCTCAGAATAAGCCCAACGCTGTGCTCGCTGACAAACAATGACACAGAAGAGGTAGTACGCGTCGTAAACGACTGCGAAGGCACGGTTAAACTACAGTGCAGGCCTCGCGGTTACATTCATCCCTTGAAATCTTCTTTGGAGCAAACGGCAACCGGATTATGAGATATGACACGTGATGCGGACTAAGGAGTCGGCCATCAGCCATCTTCCCGTGATGGAGATTAGCGTAAGAAGTTAATGGGAAGCTTCTTAATCTACGTGTTGCCTTCGGGTGACACGCATTAAAGGAGTAGGAGAGATATACATATATATAAAAGGCGTTACTTTTAGGTGACGTGCAAAAGCAAAAAGAAAAGAAAAAAGAGGAAGTGCTAGAAGTGATAATTTAGGGAGAGAATTATGATTAGGAATAAGATGAAAAAATGCGCGGCGGGGTCTTCTATAATTTACAGTGATTACTGCATGACGTGTGCACTGATAAGGTTGTTCTCCGAATGCTAATGAAGCCAAGCGGCGTTATATTTGCTCGTGCGGTAAGTTTTAAACGACTTGGGACGGATTCTAATTCGGTTACGAACCAGTGGTCTCAGCCCGGCGGAGGATTTCTAGGCTTGACCAACAGGACTTGCGTGGGTATAAAAACGAGCGCCGAACTCCTTCGCGGCCTCATGCAGGCTCCCCAAGAGGCTTAGTTGCACTTCAGCCACGCGTATCCAGAAGTATTGAGGAACGAAGAGTTTGGAACGAGTTTTTCGATACGTTTACAAGGGAAGTGGAATTGTTTAAACTCTCTTGAAACACAGCGATAAAGTGTGATTCAAAGTGTGCTTCAACCTGACTTGACTCCTAACCAAAAAAAGAAAAAAAAGGTCACAGTTTCACCGCAAGGTAGAAACAATGAATGAGATAGCAACAATTTTTAGTGTTATATGAAGTGAGGCTGGCAGCTAACTCTTTTGTATCCGATCTCGCGTAACTACAAAACGCTGGTGTAAGAGAATACAGCCGCTCCAGGTAGAATGCTCTCCGCATAGTCACTTCGCGTTGAGAGCGCAGCACAGAAGGCAATACGAGCCGCTCGTTGTGATGGCCTTAGATTCAAAGTTCAAACTTGCGCCCCTCCCCCCTCCAAGCGAATGCACCCTACGAGCGACGGAGGGTGCATGCGTCTCTTTTCAGGCTCGTTAAGAAAGACGTGGCATTTCCTGTCTGCTTCGACGGCAGGCCTCCCGAGCAGGGTGATGTTATCGCATGCACACCCTCCGAGCGACGGAAATGGGCGGCCGGCTCTTTGATCTCTGCTTCGCCGCCGCGTCTCGTCCCCCGCTTCGCGCGCCTTTACCGCGGTTGAAAATACGATGCGCGGGGGGTGTTATCGATTTAGACTTCATACGGGAGACATGATGACGATGGTGACGGCGACGGCAAAAACCTGTCGAGACTGTCCATATAATTGCTATCGCAATAAACACTGTCTTCCTTCCCCGCGTTTCTGTAAGCACCAAGAACTCGTTAACCAGGCATTATCGAGAAAACGCTACGCACTGTTGTTTCTGCTTTCGTTGGCTGCCTAGGGCTACAGCATTTCACATTGCAATGAAGAGCCTTTTTTTTTTCTCGCTACAATGGAAGACTCACGTAAAAGATTTTGCAAACGCC